>NC_081538.1:25756919-25806919 GCF_030273125.1 Centropristis striata | reverse complement strand
AAAAAATCGATACAGCACAGTTTTGCAATATTTTGCGTGGCAACATTGTATTGATTCGTGGCGCCAAGTATCCATATTTAGCGTTCTGACGGCAGTATTTTCGCCGGTTTTGTTTTTTTGCCAGAGGCCATAGCAGGCTCACTACAGGAATATACTGGAGATACTGGTATCATATGAAAGTAGAAGATCTAATAGATCTATTTTATACAGTCTATGATCTATAGGCTTCTCAGGAAGTTGTTGAAATAACGCTGCAATTTTAGCCTTTTTTTATGTTCCACCCCTGGTAATTAGGGCTTTTACGATTAGTCAACATACTGATTCACAGAAGAGTAATCCCAAACAATTCTGATCAATTAATTGTCATTTAATTGCTTTTTTAAAAGTAGTTTTTCATGCAAAATCGGCAGAAAATTCTGTTTTCAGTCTCTCAAATTCAGAGATTTCCTGATTTTCTCTGGTTTGGACTGGAAAAGCGAGACTTTTTAAGAATTCACCTTAGATTTGAGAAACTGGGATGGATATTTGTCACTATTTCCTGACATTTTATAGACCAAACAACTAATCGAATAGATGTGAAAATGAGTAGCAGATTAACTGATGATGAAAATAATCATTAGTTGAAACCCCAGTTAAATACAATCACACAAACACCAATGATGTTCAATGGTCTTTATAGTGAAAATACGTGGCTTAAAACACATGGTATATATATACAAACTCATATATAAACACATGTATGCACACTGGGTCAGGAAAGACATTTTTTCATGGGTAAAAAAAAGAACATGAACTATTTATCATTTAAAAAAAATCAGAGCAGTGAAGCTAAAAGTTTCTGAAAGTTTGATAAAATTATGCAGTTTTTGTCGTCCAACATGTTTGATATCAGTTGAGTTCAGTTTGACTGAATACGGTGGTATTTTCGCCATTTTTCTAGGTCTAAGGAATCTATAGGCACCATGTGCGTTTGAATAACAGTTTGTTGGGTTTGACTCTCATTGTGAAGAAATAAAAAGACTGAAGTGAGATGAATAGACTGAGAATTTTCTCTTATTTGACAAAACAATTCCTGACTGAATTTAACTTTGTGGACACAAAATGCAGTTAAACAGTTAAATCACTATATATTGTATCACAATACTCACCATATCACAAAATGCTTAAAATCCCAATAATATCGTATCGTGACTCAAGTATCAGGATAAAATCGTATCGTGGGACCTCTGATGATTCACACCTCTACTGACAATGTTTTACTTTCACCAAATACTATTGTGTGCACATCTTTTCTTTACTGTGTGTTGGATAATTACAACAGAAGATGAATGGACTTACAGCTTGTTTACACCAGGAACAACTGATGGCGATAATTTCTTTACTGTGGAAGAACTTCTGTTGAAAACTCTGCAGAAACAGACAGAAATGCACCGACGTGAGCCTTTATGAACAATAATAACAGTGGAACAGACATTCGTTTGTTTGTGTGTGTGTGTGTGTGTGTGTGTGTGTGTGTGTGTGTGTGTGTGTGCGCTTACTTACTTTTCCACACTGTCTACATTTCCCCTCCTGTCTCCGTCTGTGGACCCAGTGATGTCTCAGTATGTTCTGCTGTTGGAGGGAGAAATACTAATCATGTTCATGTTTTCTCTTCAGACACAGAGTAAACAGGATACGTACAAAAAATATTTTTGTTCTCTCACGTGTTTATGGTCACACACACATATTTACACACACACACACACACACACACACACATATTTACACACACACACACTTACATCTCGGAGGCAGCGGGATCCCCCCTCTCTGAAGGTTGGCTTACATCGGAAGTTAATCTAGGAAGAGACAAAAACAAACAAACAGGGAACATTAGCAATAAAAAACAACAACAACAAAACAATATTAGTGCAGGAATACCACATAACCACATGCATGAATACATAACACATTAGTGGATGATGTACAATAAATAATACATCATCCACTAATGCCAGGACACTAAAGTGTACAAACAAAGTGCTGCAGACACACTTTTTGAACTATATTGCTCAGTTTTAATGACAAAAATCTTAAAATTGCTACAAATAAACAACTGTTTCTGGGGTTAAATAATGATGGTGATGAGATATGAGTGCCAAATGAGAGTTAACATGTGATGAGTTAGTGGTACGAGCTCTATAAATAGCCACAGCCGAGCGTAACGGTTGCAACACCTCTCGGATCTGTGAAACTGCACTTCTTCTCAAAATTATGGATATGCAAAGAATTCAGTTGTGACAAGTGTATGTGCGACTTCTGTGCATACTTCTGTTTTTGTGCATGTGCAGAGTTTTATGCATTTGGTGCCACATTTTGAGTGGAACAGCATCGTTGGGACAAACTTCAATAGCAGACAGTAGTGTTATGCAAGTTACCCAACATGCATCATTCCTGTACAAAGTGGCTGGACTCATTTAAAGTCTAAATGTGGTTCAACAGGATGGATGCTGCAAAAACTCTCACGTCTCATGTTCAAGGAATTAAATTTGCTTTGATGTTAGTGTGACAAGTCTGCATTAAAATGTAAGATTACCTGTGTGTGTGTGTGTGTGTGTGTGTGTGTGTGTGTGTTCTTGTACTTCCTACATAGTGAGGACCGGAACACGTTTTTAACCAACAGAGTGAGGACATTTTTGCAAAGTGAGGACATTTCGGCCGGTCCTCACTTCTTTAAAGGCTTTTTTGAGATTTCAGACTTTGTTTTAAGGGTTAAAGGTTACATGATAATGATAATTAACTGAAACTGTATTGTGTGGTTACAAAACTAACTAAAATTATAGTGATAATGTCCTTCGTTTTCGTCTTTGTCAACTTTTTTCATACATAATGAAGATGGATAAGACAAAGGAAATAAAGGCAAAATTTACTGTGACCTCTTTTAATCTCCCACCCAACAAATACCTCATTACAAAAACAACTAACACTAAAACTAATAAAAACTAAACTAAAACTAAAGCTTTTAAAAAAATAAATACTAAATTAAAACTAGCAAACTCACTCTAAAAACTCATTAAAACTAACTGGATTTGAAAACAAAAATTCACAACAAAATCAAAACTGAAACTAATGAAAAATCCAAAACTATGATAAGCTTGCAAGGGAATTCACTGTTCCAATGAGGGTCCTCACAAAGATAGAAGTACAGGAATGTGTGTGTGTGTGTGTGTGTGTGTGTGGTCATACCTTTTCTAGTTGCTCTATGCAGCCGGAGTGAACAACGATCTTACAGGCAGCACATTTCTTCCTGGGGGCCGACTTCTTAAAGGAGGAAACAGACACACAGCACAGAGGGAGGTGAGATAAACAACAACAACAAACAAACACAAGCAGTGCATTAACGACATGTGCACTCTGCTACACACAGATAGAAGCACACACAAATATACACTGAGATGTGCAGCATTAAAGGTACAATGACACCTTGACATGTGACAGTTTCAGATATTTCTCTAAACCAGTCATGACTCAAAATGACAAAAAGGAATGAAATGTTTGAGAACACAATTAAGAAATTTGAATAATCAATAATGAATTAACTGAATATTTGAGCTTTATAATGACATATTTTAGGGGGAGGTTAGCTACCTCCAAGTCATCTACTAGTCATCTACAGTCATGGAAAAAATTATTAGACCAAATTCAAATTCAATTTCTAGTCATTTTCCATGTTTTTATCAATAATGATTTTGTTTTTTTATCAAGAAAACCATGGAAAATGTCTAGATATCAGCTCTGAAATTTAACTCTTATGAGCTATTTTTGTTGTTATCATTATACTGTATTTGTCCAAACAAATGTACCTTTAGTTGTACCAGGCATTAAAATGAACAAGATATTAGAGAAAACATCTAATAATTTTTACCATGAATGTAGTTTGTTTCACTCAAAATCATTGTTTTGACTATTTGACAACGTTTGCATTAAGTAAAATCAAAGAGTCTCTTTGCTAAAAAAACAACACATTTGCATAATTTCTGTATTTGCTATGAGCTTTTAAAAACTGCTTGTATTCAGCATGAATCTCACATGACTTTGTGAGGAGTCTTTATAGTCAAAATACGTGGCTTCAAACACATGGTATTTATTTTGTTGAAAAAAAACACTCATATATAAACACATGTATGCACATTCTGGGTCAGAAAAGACATTTTTCGTGGGTAAAAAAAACAATATGTATATATATGTCTATTTATCATTTTTTTAAATCCCAAAAACTGGGATGGATATTTGTCACTATTTCCTGGCATTTTATGAGCCAAACAATTAATCGAATAGATGTGAAAATAAGTAGATTAACCGATGATGAAAATAATCATTAGTTAAAAACCCCAGTTACATACAATTACACAAACACCAATGATGTTCAATGGTCTTTATAGTGAAAATATGCGGCTTAAAACACATGGTATATATAAAAACCAGTGGCAGTTCTAGACCAATTTTACTGTGGGGGCCAAGGAGGGGCCAGTGTTTAATCAGAGGGGCACATTAGCACATGAAAAAATGGCAAAGATGATATTTAAGCATTCAAAATCTTTGAATGTCTTGAAAAAGACACAAAATGACCAAAAAAGATACAAAAAGACACAAATGACCAAAAAAGACACAAAATAACTAAAACAGACACAAAAAAGACACATAAATGACAAAAAAAGACACAACATAACTTAAAAAGACACAACAACAGATAAAGTTACCAAAAAAAGACACAAAAAGACACAAAAAAGACACAAAAAGACACAAATGACCAAATAAGACACAAAATGAGAAGACAGAATAACCAAAAAAAACCACACAGAAGACATAAAAATGATTAAAAAAAAGACACAAAATGACCAAAAAAAAGACACAAAATAACTAAAACAGACACAAAAAAGACACATAAATGACACCAATGACCAAAAAAGACACAAAAAGACACAAATGACCAAAAAAGACACAAAATGACTTACAAAGACACATAAAGACATGAAAAGGATTCAAAAATTGACAAAATATCCCTATAAGACTCCATAGAGTTAAACTATCATACAGTGTATCATTCTGGGTTCCTTTTGTGTACAATGAGATATTGTTTGAACAAAAAAAAGATTAGAATTCATCCATTGTTCATTGTTATAAATTGATCATTTTATTATTAATTTGGCAGAGGGGCCACAGCAGGGGCCAAAGGCTTCTTCACAGGGGCAGTGGCCCCTGGAGGCCCCTCTGTAGAACCGCCACTGATAAAAACTCATATATAAACACATGTATGCACATTCTGGGTCACTATTTATCATTTTTCAAAATGATCTTTGCTTAAAAATAACACCTGTGCATCATTTCTCTATTTGCTTTGAGTTTTTACAAACTGCTTGTGTGCAGCATGAATCTCTCATGACTTTGTGAGGAGTTTAGAGCCTGTGCAGCATCCTTTTTCTTGATGACGGAGACTAAATGAGCCCCATCGAGCTGAGCGCAGGTAGGAATGTGCTTGTTCATGTCGACCGTGACTTGTCAAAGTAATCTGAGATTCCGGCGAGGTCGCTCTGTCCTTTTAAGCAGCTGAAAGCATGCAGCGCTGATGGAATATTTATCTAATTAAACATATGGCAGAGAGGGAATTTATTTTTACTGCCGCTCCGTCTTACTGGCAGCAGCTCTTGTACATTCACTGTACTATAATTACATGCCATCAGTGAAAACGTCCAGATATGTCATTATATTATTGTCAGTATTAAAGGTTATTTCTCAGCTCTGAGCTTCCACTGCATTTGTTCTCTGTAAGAGGCGCGCGGCCATAATACCTGTAATTTAAACACTTTCTACAGCGCTCATGCATGCTCACGGTTAATTTGAAAGTTCAATGCCTCTGTTTTCCGAGTAATTTATTCTGCTGCTTTGAAGACATGGATCATCTGAATGAGACTGTAGCATCCTGTTTAAATAACGCCAAATTACCAGACTTCTTTTAAAGCTGGAAGCATTCAGAACGCTTCATTTCCACAACGCTGGGACCACCTGGCTGATTCTCATGAACATGGTGCAGCTCATAGCAATAATCCAACAGCATTGAATACATATTTTCTTTGACCCTTTATAACATATACAATCTAAAGTCACTGTTTAATATGCATTTATAATCTTTTTAAAGAATTTTAAGGTATTTTCGGACAATTTTAGAACCACTGTGAGTTAAATTCATTACTGTAACTCATTCTTAAATTAAAAAAAAAAACAACAAAAAAAATTTTTTTTTCCTTGGCAACCACTTAAATATGCTCAAGGGCAGCTGGTGTCACCAAAATGTTTTTCATTAAAATATACACATTTTTAATGCAAACAATTCTATCATTACCGTAACATTTAACCATTTTTTCTCATCAATTTTCATTCAGATTTTGTTTTTTATACAAAGCATTGTTTGATTATATTCTGTTAAATTATACATTTCAATATTTTTTTCATTTTTTTTCATTTTCTTTATTTGTTTTTGATATTTATTTTTTGTTATCTACATTTATTCAATTATTCATTTGTTTTGGTCCTTTTCAGTATTATTGATATTTTAATTATTCTTTTCATTGCTGCCATATGTTTATGAAGTTTTGGTTGTTGGATGTTGTTATATTAACACAAAAACCAATAAATATGTTTAAAAAAATATATACATTTCAAACAAATGCATATTTATTCTTATAAAGCTTATTAAATATTTATTGTATATAAGTGTGGGGAAACATGACATTTTTATTTAGACGCATTACAGTAATGAAATTGTGAATCAAAAATATGTATAAAAATGTAGAAAATATTATTTTAACACAAAACAATGAATTGTGCCTCATTTTGGTTCTATTGTTCATTCATATAAAAGTGAAATATATTTAATTTAATAAAGTATGTCCTTATAAGTTTCACAGACAGAACTTAGATGAGTGACCGTCATTTCACTTTGTCAAAAACTGTCTATGTGTGATCTTTATGAATGATAAAATATTGAGCCATTTATATGGGAGAAAAACATCTAATCCAAAATATATCCAACACTGAAATCAGTTTTCTACCAGATAGTAAAATTTAAGAAATTCCAGCTCAGTTTGATTTTATTTCCAGCCCACATTTGGATGTGAAACCCAGAAAAACAGCAGAAAAAGAAAAAACTTACCCCTGTTGCAATACTGTGGCAACACTTAGTCTTGTCTATGTAATGTTAGACAGTGTCTGCTCTGTGTTTACACCGGAGTGACTTCTCAAGCCTTTAAAAGCTGCATGGAGACAACCTTTTCATAATGTATTTTCTGCAAAAGTGCCATAACAAAAGGGAGGGTCGCTTATAAGACCTTTGGGCTTTTTGATCTTTCCTGCACATTTTATCTGCTTCTTGTACTTTTCTTTCTTTGTGATTGTATGTTTTTTAAGTGCAAACACAAAATTGTATGTTATTTTTACATTTTAGTCAGCTAAAAAGTTCACCATAACTTAAGAAAGTCTACGGCTCAGCATCTGCACCTCCAAATTTTTCCAACATCAAGTTTAATTTTGAGTTTCCCTTCGATTCCAAATCCCCTGAGATGTTTCTTCAGGGTCCAGCCTCTCATTTGCACTTGGGTCCTGGCTGCATTCTGACAAAACCATACTAATAAATGCTCATTATGACCTGTTAGTATTGTGAGTAGGTTAATTTAGACTTAGTAGGCTGTCTCATCTTCATTGTAAGGCTCAAAATAACGTTTGCGGCTCGATTACCATATTTTTCCTCTTTTTTAGGCCAACAATGGTTTTCTTGATAATGATTTTGGTTATGATCAAGAAAAAACATGGAAAATGTCTAGATATCAGCTCTTAAATTAAACTATTATGAGCTATTTTTGTTGTTATCATTATATTTGTCCAAACAAATGTACCTTTAGTTGTACCAGGCATTAAAATGAACAAGAAATTGAAGAAAATCTTCAAGTCTAATACTTTTTTCCATGACTGTATATCAGCATTCTGTTTGGAGGCTCTCACAGTCTAATGCAGTAGTTCTCAACCTTTTTGAGTCGCGACCCCCAATTTAACATGCATGTTGTCCGCAACCCCCGCTCACTGAACACAATCTCACACGCACAGTTCAGATCACCCAAAAAAGAAACAAAATGACAAAAAAAAGTAAACAAAATGACCAAAAAAGACACAAATTGACCACAAAATGATAAAAAAAACAACAACAAAATGACCAGAAAAGACACAAAATGACCAAAAAAAAAGACACAAAATTACTGAAAAAAACACAAAATGACCAAAAAAAGACACAAAATGATCAAAAAAAGACACAAAATGACCAAAAGACACAAAATGACCAAAAAAAGAAAAGAAAATAGCAAAAAAAGACACAAAATGATCAAAAAAAGACCCAAAATGACCAAAAAAAGGAAACAAAATGACCCAAAAAGACACAAATTAACCACAAAAGGACCGAAAAAAAGACAAAAAAGGACCAAAAAAAACACAAAATGACTAAAAAAAAACCCACAAAATGACCAAAAAAGCCCACAAAATGACCAATAAAAGACATTAAGTGACCAAAAAGACTAAAACACATTAACACATGAACACTTTAACACAGTGGAGACAGAGCTGACTTCCAAAATGATTTGGCGACCCCCAGAAACCATCTCGTGACCCCGACCCCAAGGTTGAGAACAGCTGGTCTACTGAACTGAGGCTCAAGAACAAGCTTTCTCACTCACTCACTCTCTCTCTCTCACACACACACACACACACACACACAGTGTGAGTGGTGAGTGTGTAGCTACTCACTGCGGTCTTCAGCAGGCAGGTGTCCTCTCCCAGGTAACAGAGTTCTCCTGAGCAGCTCGTCTCCATCCACAGGTGATCCCCGTTCACTGCGTTCTCCTGCGCACCAGGAGGAAAAGAGGGTAAATAATGATATAATAACTTCCCATTATCCTTCCATCCATCTCTCGCTCAAGATCTTCACATTAAACTGCAACCATATGCACATAAACACTGCGCAGTGAAAGCGGTCAACAAGTGTGTCAAGCACATAATTGGTGCTGCTGAGTAGGTGGGTAATTTCACACTGCATGTTCATTTAAGGTGCTAATCAAAACACTACAGGAGCTACTGATTCAAGTGCAAACACACACCTATGCACATGCAAACATGCGAGTGTGTGTCCCTGCATGTGTGTGTCAGTAAAGAGAAGGCATTAGGTTCACTGTGCAGCTTTCACAAGTCTGCAGAAGCAATTCATTTACAGTGAATAACACAAAATATGCTCAGGTAGGTTCTATTATTTATTTATTTATTCAAATCTGGCTTGATTTTAACAATGTGCACAGACATATTTTCTCTGCTCTCACAATCTAAAATATAAAAAAATGGAAGAAAAATCTTTTGAAACGGCATTTAGACTCTTTACGCAAGAATTAAAACCATATAATACAATAAAAGTTCAGCAAATAGTAGCAAAATGATCAAAAAAGTTAGTCCAAGTTGAATCTTTTTCAATCTTTTTGATGCTTATTCAAACTTTTTAACATGAAAGTAAAATGTATTTGTGTTAGGAAGATGATTGCTGCAAAAGAGTCATTTCAAAGCAAATTGTGCAGCAGCAAAAATACTGTTTTTACTGTTTTACATCAGTCTTCTTTGTTTATGATGTTCCGTATGAATGCAAAATAACAGAATAAAATTGAATAAAAAGTGGTATTAGTAGTTAAATTACTTAATAGGGGTTTTAGTGGAAGGTAACCATGAGGCAAAAAGTGAGTAAACTTGAAAATAAAATAAAAAATCTGACTTATCTTGCAGTGTGCTGTGTTTTTGTGTGTTAAATAAAGAGGGCTTACTGTGTGAAGGACAAGATAGGATAAGATAAGATAAGATAAGATAACTATAAACTATCACGATAAACTATAGTATCGTTGTATCGATGTCGTTTTAGTTTTATAACGATATTAGAGCATAATAACTACATCCTTTTCCACAGCAATGAATCTTTAAATCTCAAGAATATTAAACATTGGAATTGAAATGTGGAAGAAAAGAAATATAAGATAAGAAATATTAAAATATCCTAGATAAATAAAACATAAATAAATAAACTACAACCAAAACAAATAAAATAGACTTTCAGGCTCTGTTACGAAAAAATGCAATGAGATAAACATTATGTATTATATTATTATATTATTAAAATAAAATATCAACAGCTGGACTGGCTGCTTGGGAAATATAGCTTTTTTTTGGCAATTCATTCTACCTGTCAAACATTTGCAGCATTACTTTAAACACAACACAAAAAAGCACAAAAAGTCAATATATTGAGTCCAGAAAAAACTATGTCCATTTGTATATGATGAACGATAAGTCAATATAGTAATTGTGACAGGAATACAGAGACTGTGGTATGAAGAGCAGATCTAATCTAATATCTCTCTCTCCTTCTGTTTCTCACTTCTCTCTGACGGTAAACCACAGCCATAATTACACCGGCCACATATTACAGCAAATCACTTTCAGTGGCAACTTGTACATATTTCCTTTTCCTCCACTTACATTTTGTGATCCTACAGAGAGTAGAAACGGCCAAAAGTACAAAAAAAATGTGCTTAAAACTTGGCGCAGCCTCAGTAAGTGTGGACAAACTATCCGACTCATTAGCACCTTAAAGAGCCCATGCAGCCGCAGTAAATCAGCCCCTAAGTGTATATTAATGAGCAATCGAGTACAATGATTAAATATGAGCGTGTGTGTGTGTGTGTGTGGCGTGCAGAGAGCTAAAGGCCAGCGATGACGTGGTGGAAGTGTCCCTGCAGACAGAGCCAGAGGGGAATCTCAGATGTGGGTTTGTCTACTTACACTTTCCAATTAATAATACAGCATGTTTTATTTAATATTCATTATTGATGTATAATCCATTCGGTGCCTGACTATTCAGACTGGTACAACTGTGACACTTTAAACCTCCCACACTTTAAACACATCCGAGGTTACTGCACTCGATTATATTTTTAGAAGTTTTTCTGGTTCTTTTCAATGAGTTTGAAGTATTTTTTGAGGCTGTTTTTGTCCCTCGTTTGTTTACTTTTCTAAGCCCGGCGTGCTCTAAATTGAAGGCGCTCCGACGTGGACGTTTCTGAGTGAAAACCTCCCTCTGTCACAGTCATTCTTCTTTTGTTGAATCAGATATAAATAGAAGCTCTGCCTTTCTTCCCTTGAGCCATTTGCAAACAAGGTAAAGTTGGCAGCGGTTCTTTCTGCACAGAGATTTCGTGCAGTCGTGCAGGATCAGGGGCGAAGCTGGAAGAATAGATCATTATATCATGACACGTACATGACATGAGAATGACTTACAGTCTGGAGGTGAGAAACTGGCGCTGTCTAACTGACTTTTTGATCCCTGTTCCCATTCACACATGACCCGGCGCAGGAAATGTTCCTGTTACAAGAATCCTTCAAGGATTGCATGTGTGAAAGAGGTTCAAGATTTAAATTGGTGGAGTTGATGAGCAGCCTGGCAGTAAACTCTGCCTGACGACAACACTCTGGGGTAGGGATGGGAATAATTAATCGATGATCGATTAATGGTCGAATTTGATCATCACGTGGAATGTTTAATCGATCTGTGAATTTTTTAATTTTAATTTTATCTCTGTGTATCAGTTCTTTTTTTTTGTCATTTACTTTTTATTGGTTTTTGATTCTACATGTAAATGAACAAACAATCAACATGAAGACCTATAGACAAATACAGAAAATATCAAGGGAAAAGTAAAAGCGTACAAAAGGGAATTGGAACACCCACAAAAAAAAAAAAAAGGGAAAGGTACAAAGAAATGAAAGTATTCTGGTAGTCCAATCTGAGATTACCTGAAATTCGGTCTTGTGGTAGAGACATATTGAATCCATTTTTGCCAATTTTCAATAAATACCTCTTTTTGTGTTCTTAAATTGAAAGTAATTCTTTCCATTACAAAGATGCTGTACACAATATCAATCCATTCATCTGCACTAGGTGCCTCCCTCTTCAACCATTTCTTCCTTATTGATTTCTTACAGGCCACCAGTAATATTCTCAGTAAATATTTATCTTTATTCCTCCACTCCAGTTCCTCTAGATCCACCAAATATAACAAATTGAAACAAAAAGTTATTTTTGTTGAAAACCAAGTCTCTAGAATTTGATGTACGTTCAACCAAAATGGGGTGACTGTGTATCAGTATCACTGAACTGAAACATGGCAGAGTGTTCAGTTCTGCGGCCGTACGTCAGTAAGCCAACAAGCTGAGAATTAAGTTGGATAAAGCAACAGTTTGCAAACTGAAAGTTGCAATAACAATTATAAAACACACAGAAATACAAGAGGATTTGAGCCAAACTATCTTACTGTATCAAAGCTTGCTAACATGAATTACTGAGTTTAATTTGATCCAAAACCTATTTAAAACACAAAACACACTTAAATATGCAAGATTACTGTGAAAGCTAACCTCATGCCTCTTCAGGGGTTCAATAAAACATTGAACTTCTTTTCGTCCTTTCAAAATAAAAGCATCCGTTATCACCACAGGCTTTTGCATAGTAGGGTTGTCAAAAGTATCGATACTCAAAAAAGTATCGATACTAAAACCTTGTATCCGGATACAATACTCATTTTCAAAAGTATCGAGTATCTGAAGCTTGTTATCATAGTTGCAGTTTCTTTTTGCACAACTGTTTTTTATTATAAATATTTAACCTGTGGCTCTGTTAATTTTAACATGTTGCATTTTTCTTGTTAATAAAAATATTTCTGTTCAATTTTGGGGTCTTTGTTTTTATCCTGGTGGTATCGAAAATGGTATCGAGTATCGAATATTTTCCTGAGTATCGGTATCGAGTTGAAATTTTAGTATCATGACAACCCTAATAGTACTGTATATTTATATTTTATTTTGCCCATGTATGCATGTTTCTATACATACTGGAGGATGTATAGAAGCAAAGCAATAAATCAATTAATTGATCGGTAACGATATAGATGCTCGAGTTGGCAGGTTTCTTCCAAACGCCCATTACTATTCTTGGGTGAAGATTTTAGATTATTTTATGAGGGAAAAAATCAAAGAAAAGAACATAAAATGTTAACCTTTCCCTTGATTTGACTTTTCTCTGCAAAACCAAGGTTTTACAAACTTACACACACATGAAAATGACACAGGGATTAATTTTTGTAATCACAACTTACTTGAGATATACTACGTTTCGACTGCCACAGCTGGAATTAAGTCACGTGATTTTTGTATGTACTTGTGTTCTATTTTACTCAAGTGGATTTCAGAGGAAATGAAGATGCCTTGTTGCTCTTTTTTGACCGTTGCCATCTAATTTCTGGGAGTTGTTTCATGACATTTTACTTTCCATTTCAACTTGGCATTTCCCTAACCACTGGCTCTTCTAAGCAGGTAGTTTTTAAATGTCTCCTTAGCTTTGTAAAGCTCAGTTGCGTCATTGAAATCCATTAAATTCAAATGAAGAATAAACCCAGAAAAAGTCACATCCCTGACACATAAAACTTTTTTTTTCCCACGGTCGGTCAATCAAGACATTTTCTGGTAATGCTCGAAAAACCCAAAAGAAAATTGCTGCTTTTTGGTTTCCACATGAACATACGGCTGTTGAAACCAGTCTGCTAACAAATCTGTTGGCATGAAAAATCCAAATGTCATTCAGTGACTCAGCCAGACAGAATAAAGACAGCAGAGACTGGGACAACTGTCTTTTTGTGCAGGATTAGCCACAGCCACTGATGCATATGCATGAGGTGCATATTGCAAAGAAGTCTGCATGTTCAAAATGTACCAAATCATAAATATACATGGAATGAATAAACATGCAAGTGCACATTACACAAGTGCTTGTTATTTTTTAATTTTTGAAACTAAATACTGGAAATTATCCATAAAGTCAAAGACTGGGGTGAGAGCAGCGTAACTGAGATAACATAAGAAGAAGAAGAAGAAGAAGAAGAAGAAGAAGAAGATTACTTTATTAATCCCACAATGGGGAAATTCAACCTCTGCATTTAACCCATCCTTTTTACACACAAGTGAACACACCATGCAAGGAGCAGTGGGCAGCACATGACTGCGTTTTCATTATTATAATGTATAGGAGCACATATGTTATTTTCTATGCACTGTAATTACTATAACATCTGTACAATCACTTGTGTTTTTATTATGTTCATTTATTTGATGATATACTGTATTTCTGCAAAAACTGACCATTTTATAAATTAGTAATGTTTATTATAATTGAAAAGCCCCAAATAAAAAATATTAGAAAATTAGAATTAAATCCATGATATCTAATTACTTCTTGACATGTTTGTATGTGAATGTATACATTTATGTAATTATTTATTTAACCTTTCTCTCTCTTCTTTTTACCCATATGGGTTTTCATGTATTTCTTTTGTTTTTATTGGATTATTGTTTACTTATTGATACGTTTTTCTTCTCATTATGTGCTTCTTGTTGTCTCTTATTTTTTGTATTTTTTTTTTCTAAATTATGTTAGTTAAGTTTTCTTTTTTTGTTGCTTTTTGTTTTTAATGTATTATTTTAAATATTAATTTTAATATTTATGTATTATTATTATTTTTTGTAAATGTTGTTTTTTCTCCAATTTTATTTTTATTTATTATCTGGATTTTAAGCAATTTTATTTGTGCAAATAAAAAATTTAATATAATATTAACAAGACGCAGGGAACCAAAAAAAACAGGAATTTGAGAATTATTGTATTGTATTGTTATTGTTGTATTGTACAGTTTTTGTACATTGACAAAAAGTTGGGACGTCGTCTAACAAGTAAACAACACAGAATGTGATGATTGGACCATCTTTTCTGACATATGTTCAATTAAAAACTGTACAAAGACAGCATATATTATGTTCAAACTGATAAACTTTTGTTTTAGTAAATATACACCCGGAATTCTGAATTTGATGCATTCTGTTGTTATTTACGTTTCACACAGTGTCCCAACTTTACTGGAATCAGGGTTTTATATCAGTGTTTGTGCGTGTCTGTCTGACCGTCCAGTCGACGCCGGTCCGCAGCTCTTTGTTGGGCCCGTTGGACGCAGGAGGCAGGGAGGGCTGAGGGGGGCCGAGGTGCTGCAGGCCTGAACGAGAGATCGCCTTCCTGAAAACAACAACAAACAGACAAGAAACTTCATCAGCAATCGGGTGATTCTCATGAACATGGTGAAGCTCATAACGAAAATCCAAGAGCATTGAATACATATTTTCTTTGACCCTTTATAACAAATACAATCTAAAGTCACTGTTTATTATGAATTTATAATCTACTTAAACATTTTTAATGTATTTTCTGACATTTTTAGAGACACTGTGAGCTAAATTAATTACTGTAACACATGTTTAAATAGAAATAAAAAAACAATGAAAACAATTTTTGTTTTTCTTTGGCAAGCACTTAAATATGCAAAAGGGTAGCTGGTATCAGCAAAAATGTATTGTATTTTTTTTATTTTTTTTATTTTTATTTATTTTTTTTATTATTAACGAATAAACAAAAAATAACAGTGGATTACTTATTAGGAGCCACAATATGAAAACAAGACACTAAAACACAATTCTAGAAAACAAAGACTCAAAAACATATTTACAAATTAGACATAATGTACACACAAATAACATACATAGAATAATATAATATAATATAATATATATAAAGGACAACCACAACAACAATGAAAACGACAATACACCAGTACAAAGCGACACAAGCCGAAAATGTATCTTATAATAAAATATACATATATTTTAATGCAAACAGTTCTATCATTACCATAACATTTAACCATTTTTTCTCATCATTTTTCATTCAGATTTTGTTCTTTATACATTGTTAAAAACCAATATGTTTTATTATATTCTGGTAAAGTATACATTTTTTTAAACAAATTTATATTTATTTTTATTTTTATAAAGTTTATTAAATATTTATTGTATATAAGTGTGGGGAAACCATGACATTCTTATCTGGACGCATTACGGTAATGAATTTGTGAATCAAAAGTATAGAAAATATTATTTTGACACAAAACAATGAATTGTGCCTCATTATGGCTATATTGTTCATTCATATAAAAGTGAAATATATTTAGTTTAATAAAGTATGTCCTTATAATCTTCACAGACAGAACTTCAGAAACAGAAGCCAGCAAAGAGAGAAAGACGCAGAAATCAACGCTGTCACTCGTGGTGCATGACACAGCTCTCTCACCACAGAGCTCTAAATCACAGAGAGAACTAGATTTCAGTATAATTTAGTATGTAAATTAATTATTCATGGTATGAGACCACATTTCAGCGGGTTCAGCTGCAGATATTTGGTTGAGGAGAAGTGGGAACAGCTTGGAAGAGAGACTGCCAGCAGCACTTTGGGGTGACGGAGACAGATCTGTTCTGTCACAGATGACTCAGCTCTCTCTCTCTCTCTCTCTCTCCTCTCTCTCTCTCTCTCTCTCTCTCTCTCTCTCTCTCTCTCTCTCTCTCTCTCTCTCTCTCTCTCTCTCTCTCTCTCTCTCTCTCTCTCTCTCTCTCTCTCTCTCCTCTCTCTCTCTCTCCTCTCTCTCTCTCTCTCTCTCTCTCTCTCTCTCTCTCTCTCTCTCTCTCTCCTCTCTCTCTCTATCTCTCTCTCTCTCTCTCTCTCTCTCGTCATCTGTATGTTTCTGTTTCTCTGTGTTTTGATTTCTTCACCTCCTCCTTCATATCTCTTCATCCGGACCCATCATATCACCGTCTCTCTATGAATTCATGTATTAACTCTTCATCCAACTATCTATCAGTAACTGAGTGTTCACTAAAGCAGAAAAAGATAATTATTTTAATGGTAGAGATGGCTTTAAAGGCCCTAAGCGTTTTCTTTCAACATCTACATCTCAATTTCATTTGCACATGAAAAAAGCTGAGAGGAAACTCAGAAATAGGGTTGTCAAAAGTATCGATACTCAAAAAAGTATCGATACTAAAAAGTTGTATCCGGATACAATACTCATTTTCAAAAGTATCGAGTATCTGAAGCTTGTTATCATAAAGTTATCATAAAAATATTTCTATTAAATTTTGGGGTCTTGAAAATGGTGTCGAGTATCGAATATTTTCCTGAGTATCGGTATCGAGTTGAAAATTTTAGTATCGTGACAACCTTACTAGTTTACTTTCACTAATCTTGAAATATTTCAAATATAAGGATTTTTTTCACTTGGCAGAGTTGGAAAAGTTGTATCAATACATGCAAAATGCACTAAAGTGCAATGGGAACAGATATAATGAATAAATGATGCATGTAAGCAAGCAACAGTCTCCTCATCACTCCATGCAGCTCTTATGTAGTCTTCCTCACATTAATACATGAAAAAAAAAAATTCTACATTATTTTCAAAAAATTGAGGCTCAATTTGATTACGTTATGCCCTCTTTACTGTAACTGTATAGTTGTTTTCTGACCGGAAAATTGGTTCTATCCACTGTGTATATTGCTGAACCAACTCCTAATAATTATATAACAGTAGTGGATAGAAACAAGCATTCATTTGCTTTTTTGTGTGCAGATTTTCTCTGCAAATCTGGATGGGAACCAGGCTGACATTGGGTTCATACAAGAGCAACATTTTCTCCAAAAGTTTTGTGGTTACTTCACACAAAGCCAGCTTCTGTATTTGTGTTACCATCTGTGCTTTTCGTAATGGTATGAGTGGGAAAAAGGTGATGCCACGTGCAAAACACCCACATAGTCCTGATGTAGCAGCTTACCTGCTGAAGGTTTGACTTGTAAGCTCATGATGAATAAAAAGTAGTTGGTTTCCAAACTTTAGCTTTGGCTTTTACTTATTTAGTCATTAAAGATTAATGTTGTAGAGAAATACTTCAGGTCAGAGGGGTCAACATGCATATTAAGTAGCTGAAAATGCCCTAAAATTAGTTAAAGAATTCTGTAGATGGGAAAGT
Organism: Centropristis striata; assembly: GCF_030273125.1. Classification (NCBI taxonomy): domain Eukaryota; kingdom Metazoa; phylum Chordata; class Actinopteri; order Perciformes; family Serranidae; genus Centropristis; species Centropristis striata. The sequence continues at coordinate 25,788,859 of NC_081538.1, read as the reverse complement.
CCCGAAACTTTTAATTTCCATTTTGACCCGAGGGAAGTGGTTGAACTTTTTGTTTATGTACAAATAATACAAGCGACTCTGACAACTGTATTTTCATAGATGTATATGCACGAAGAACATGTTGCTTTTAACCAATTTTTAAGCTTCTATTTTAATGTGCAACTCTGGATGTGAAAACTGAATTCTCACATTTGGAGAAAACCAACAATTTATATTTTTTTGTTTTTGTATCATATGAACTTTTCCAATATGCACAATATGGCAAAAACACGAAACATCTGTGCTTTTGATCCAGAATTTCACACAAACGTCTATATTTTTGCAGATCCAGAAAATGCAGAATTTGTAAAGCAACACTTTTATGGTGAATTGAAACTTACTGGAGTGTGTGTGTGTGTGTGTGTGTGTGTGTGTGTGTGTGTGTCTGTCAGTGGAAAAGGTTGCACAGGAGCATCTGACCCCCCTGTTGAAAGTTTCAGTGGCCGTCTGTCTAAAATTATCAACCAGGACAAAGAGGAGTCCACTTACACACACTGTAACCTGATGACACACCCTGACACACACACATCCACACACACACACACCAACACACACACACACATCCACATATGCATGTACTCGCCCCTCACGACTCAAATTCTAAAAATAGAATTGCGTGGGTGACAACAGCACAAATGCAAGGACGTATGGTGACTGGACATATGCCACATATAACGGGGATCACACACACACACACACACACACACACACACACACACACACACACACACACCTACATCTACACACACACACACACTCCCTATACACACACCTACACACATCCTTCATGGGTCTAATCATAAATTGATAAAGAGAAATGTATATATTTAGTGGAAATGATAAAGAACGTTCACCATTTTTGTAGTTTTTTTGTAATCATCATTTCCTTTTAGTTTGACCACTTGTAGTCATAACCGCAGAGACCTGAGGACATTATTACAACATGTCCATTAAGAAGAAGAAGTAACTCGAGCGGTGTGACAGTCAGACAGGTCGTGTTAACGGAGCCACAGTTTTATTGAAACCACTTGTTTGGAAGTGAAACCAGAGTCAGAAAGTGAATGTGTGACATGTACAGTAGATGTAAAAGACGGACTGAGTTCATCTGTGGTTTGCTTTGTTTCATGTTTATAATCACCTGTGGTTTTTGTTTCATTTTGCTCTGACTGAGTTTTGTTTGACGACGTGTGTATGTAGAAGTGAAAGAAGTGTTCATATCAAGTAAAAAAGACGCGATACCGTACAATAGAATTACTCAATTTCAAGTAAAAATCCTGCATTTGCTTACAGTAAGTAAGTACAAAACTATTAAAAAATGTACTTTTCTGGAACTGCTGAGGAGTGGAGACATGGAGGAGGCAGTGGGAGAATAAGAAAATGTAAAATGTTTGATTTGTTGTTGGGAATGTACACTATAATCTACACTAAGAATATTTTCTTCCATTATTTTCTTTTTTTTTCAAATTGTATTTATTTATTTGTATTGTTTTGGGTTTTTTTGTTATCTACATTTAATTAATTATTCATGTATTTTGGTCCTGTCAGTATTATTAATATTTTTAATATTAATTTCATTACTGCCATATATTCTTGATGTTTTAAGTGTTGGATGTTGGATGTATTAAAACAAAAAAAAAACAATAAATATATGTTTTTTCAAAAAGAAAAGAAAATATATTTTTTAAGTATCAAAAGTGGGCCATGTCAGCGATATAACACTAATGGACGAGTGTTATTTATGCATGAACACGTTAAAACTACTTTAATTTTGTAGCTGGTTGAAGTGGAGCTCATTTGAAAGTACTTGAACTTCCTTTCTTTTTAGAATTGTATTTTATTAATTTCTGTGGGTCATTATATTAGGTACCAGGAAGTACATCAGAACAACAGAAAACAAAAAAAATAGCAATTTCAGAATTTCATCAATATCAGAGTTTCATAGTATTTCATCAAAATCAAAGTTACTTCAGAATTTCACCTGTCTTATAATGTTCTTATAATGAAAGTAGTTAAATTTCTGTTAGCAAATGTTAGTTTCTGTGATGCGTGTTATACCTTTAAAATCCACATTAAAAAAGATATTTAGGATTTCTGAAGTGGAGTTGTATGAGGTGCTTCTCCATAGCCAGTGTATAACCAACAGTAGATGGTGGTTGGCATGGCGCCTGTTTGAAGCAGCAGGTGGGAGGACCAGTAGAAATGTATTGCTGTGGACAGGAGCAGCTGCAGCAAAACATTTTGAAATGATTTTTAAAAATCGATATGAGTTCATATGAGTGTACGCTGTATTTAGAATATTTTCACCGCTTAGCTTTGCAGTCTCTGTTTAAGTTTATACAGGAGGAAGTGAAACAACTGTGTTGTCTTCAAAGCCACCAGACTCCATTGACAAAAACAGTCATTTTAACCGCACATAAAAGGGGAGTAGGTGGTGTACTGCTGCCTCGATGGGTTAGTTTGTTTGTGTTATTGTGTGACTTTGGTGTTCTAAAGGGTTAGAAGGGATTTACATGTCACACCATAACACAAACAAACTCACAGATCAAGGCCTTGGAAGACCAGCAGCTCTCGTGTTCTGCAAAGTAAAATGATTGTTTTTGTCAAAGGAGTCTGGTGGCTTTAAGGAGAGCAAACAGGTGCATCTGAATGAATTAGAATATCATAGAAAAGTTATTTATGTCAATAATTCAATTCAAAAAGTGGAAATAAGACATTATATAGATCCATTACACACAGAATGAAACATTTCATGTCTTTACTTATTTATTTTCTTCTAATTATAATGATTATGGCTTACATTTAATGAAGACCTAAATTTCAGTGCCTCAAAAAATTTGAATATTACAAAAGACCAATTTTAAAAAGTCATCTATATGACTCAATATGGGGCTGTTTGACTTGAACTACTGGAAATGGACTTTTCCATCATATTCTAATGTATTGAGATGCACCTGTAGATGGATAAAACAGCTTGAGTTCCCTGTCTGACAAGGCCATGTGAAGCAGTAAAAACAAGAGAAAGCTTAAAATATTCTAAATATAGCAGAGCCTATTTTAACTGATTAGCTGTGAAAACAGGTTTTGCTGCTGCCCCCGTCCACAGCGGTACTTTCCTTCGCTTCTTTGTCAAAACTCCTGCCTGCTTCTCCAAACTGGGGACGTGCACTGAAGTTAATACACTGTCTATGATAAGAAACTCATACAACCCCACTTCTAAAAAACTGAACTCTCCCTTAAAGTTCAGTACTTGGGTAGATGTACCTTCCAACACTGCATGTACGGGATGTTTGTTGGAATATACCTTGAAAACCTGCATTAAAACAGGAAGTGGAAATGAAGGAATTTTTTTACTTTCTGATTCAGCTTTGACCTTTTACTTCCTGTCGTGAGCACACAGTTTTTCCAACACAGTGGAGCACTGAAAAGTTTATTTAAGGTGAGTTCACCATGATATTTACTTGCAAATAACTGTTTTCACAAGTACAACTTGTGGTCTGTTTACAACAGGGGTCACAAACTCAAATTAAAAAGACACAAAATGACAGAAAAAGACACAAAATGACCCAAATAAGACACAAAATTACTAAAAAAGACACAAAATGAATGAAAAAACACTAAATTATTTAAAAAAGACACAAAATTACACAAAAAAAGACACAAAATTATTTTAAAAAAGACACAAAATTATTTTTAAAAAGACACAAAATTACCAAAAAAAGACACAGAATTACCAAAAAAGACACAAAATTATTAAAAAAAGACACACATTTATTTAAAAAAGACACAATTATTAAAAAAAGACACAAGATTATTGAAAAAAAGACACAAAAAATACCTAAAAAAGATACAAACTACCAAAAAAAGGAATTAAAGGGACCTTCCACACACAACACGGTAAAGTGCCAATCATATAAAACTCATATTAAACTTTCATATCGAGGTGGGGGCCACAAAATATCATCACGAGGGCCATAATTGGCCCGTGGGCCACGAGTTTGAGACCCCTGTCAGACTGATTGACGCTGTTCTTGCTTCTCAGACATTAAGTTGGTGAGTAAAATACGATCATAACTGTTAGAAATTATGGAAATAAGATCCTGATTGAACATCCAACACACAAACACACACACACACACACACACACACACACACACTTAACCCTGTTGCTTACTGCCGTGTCAGAGTGTTGGCTGTGAGGATTATTATAAACTGATTTATGGGTGAAACAAGTGTGTACCTGAGTGTGACAAGCTGAGAGGGAAAGTCAGAGCTTCTAAAAAAAGACCCGGCAGCATCAATGTACTTGACACACTCATCACAAAACAAGGTAAATGGGAATACACACTAAAAATATGCCAACGCACACACACCCTCATTCAGAGGTCAGAGGGCAACACTATATTTGAGTGAGTCCTAATCTACTAAAAGCAGACAGGATCACAGGCATTAAGGCTCACTCCTAATATCTAAACACACAAAAAAAAGGCAGCAGTGTGAAGCTTTCTGTGGCCAGCAACACAACAACCATGTTAGCACACAACATGCACTCAGTCACTTTGCCTCAGAGTTATTTTAAGTAGATTTGACCACAAAAAGTGCAGTAAAAGGCAGCATCAGCATCTAAAAATAAACGTTTTAAAAGCATTTAGATAAACAGGAATGGAAGCCAAACAAAGTGACACGATATCGTGCACAAATATGCAGTGCTCGTTCCTTTTTTTTTGTCTTTTACGTAATAATTTGTCCAATTAAAGAAGAAAACCCTCTCATCTGTGCATGCAAAAAGAGTTGGTATTATCAGAAGCAGAGAAAGGGGAACAAATGAGACAGACACTGTGATGTTTCTGGGAAGTTATAACAAGAAACATATTAAACACCCATTTCACCAGTGTTGCTAAAGGTCGCCATTTTCTCTAAAAGGTGTTAAAAAAAGTTGTCAGTCCACCCTGACTTCTAAGAATGTGGAAGTTGAAACTTGCACATACACTTTCAAGCTTAATATACAGAGAATACATTTACCACTTGTGACACCACCATTAGTGGTTTCAAAAGTTTCGATTTAACTTCATTATTGTTGCACAGATACTGAGAAGAGGAAATGCACTTTAACAACAAAAACTTTAACCCAAGAGGCCGATCTTTGTGTCCCACTTGAAAGTAAAAGTCTGCATCCTTAATTTAAAAATCCTGCAACTAAACTCCTGTAACAGGTACGTCATGCCCTACTCTGCCCAGTTGTTACATTAGGAAGTGGATATTTGAACCCAAACCCAGTTCTTTATTCCTACCAAGTACTTTTAGTGCCTCAACCTACCCAGGTAGTTCTGTTTCACAACTTAAAACACCGATCATGCAACAATTTCACAACATTAAATGGGCGATGTACATTTAAGGATGGGCGTTTGGAAGAAACCTGCCAACTGAAGCATCTATAACGTTAACGATCAATTAATCCATTAATCGCTTTTTTTGCGTTTTTATACAGACTCAAATATGTATAAAAACATGCATACACGGGCAAAATAAAATATATATATATATACAGTACTGTGCAAAAGCCTGTTTTGATAATGGCCGCCTTTATTTTGAAAGGACAAAAAGAGACTTCCTGTTGAGATTAAACTGTAAAGATAACATCAAGGATTCAATGTTTTATGTTTCAGCCCCCGAAGAGGCGTGAGGTTAGTTTTCACAGTAATCTTCATATTTAAATGTGTTTTGTGTTTAAATGACTTTTGGATCAAATTAAACTCAGTAATTCATGCTTGCAAGGTTTGATACAGTAAGTTAGTGTCTCTCAAACTAATAACCTTGTATTTCTGTGTGTTTTATAATTGTTATTGCAACTTTCAGTTTGCAAACTGAAGCTTTATCCAACTTTATTCTCAGCTTATTATTATTATCAGTGATACTGATACACAGTCAGAGATAAAATTAAAATTAGAAAGTACACAAATCAATAAAAAATTCCATGTGATTGACCAAATTCTTAAGGACCATTAATTGATCATCGATCATCAATTAATTATTCCTATCCGTAATTTTAACCCAAACCCAGTTCTTTATTCCTACCAAGTACTTTTAGTGCCTCAACCTAACCAGGTAGTTCCGTTTCACAACTTAAAACACCGATCATGCAACAATTTTACAACGTTAAATCAAATCAATCAAATCAAATCAAAATTACTTTATTCATCCCCAAGGGGAAATTCAGTTAATGGTTAAATGGACGACGTACTACATACTAGCGTCATGAGGTACAAAGTAAAATAAAATAAAGTAGATGAAAATCACCACTGTAAGTACAAGCAAAAGCAAGCTGGATTTGTAGAACCAACTCCAACAACACAGTACGTTCCTAAAAAACAAATGTTTATGATGAAGGAGAACCTCAGACTCAACAAGATGAAGGTAATTAAAGTAAGGATTCACATCTAGAAATCACATGCAGATTAATCATCTCTACCAACAAAAAGTAGTCGATGTTGAAAAGAATAGAGTCTCCCCGGCTGATGTCACGTTAAACAAGTCAGGCATGGAGAGAGAAAGTGACACTGAGTGTGTTAAAGCCTCCGGTGAGCAGATTAAATTGAACCCTGAATAGTTGAATGCAGCTGCTCCCAGTTCTAACACCACCTACTCCATCCTCTCTCTATAATTCTGTCTCTCCCTCCCTTTATCTGGCCCTTTCCCCTTTGCTGTCTCTGGAACTAATCGCCCTCCTCCTCCTCCTCCTCCTCCTCCTCCTCCTCCTCCTCCTCCTCCTCCTCCTCCTCCTCCTCCTCCTCTACTCTCTTCTTCTGTTCTCCTCCTCCTCTTCCTCCACTCTCATCTTCTTTCTTTTTGTCTTGTACATCACTCCCACCACCCTTCTAATCTCCCTCTTTTTTTCATTTTTTGCTCCTCCTCTGCTCTTCTTTCTCATCCTCTCCCATCTCCTTATTCTCCCTCCTCCTCTTCCTCCTCTTCCTCCACCACCACCTCCTCCTCCTCCTCCTCTTCCAGCAGAGGTGGGTTGTCAGCGTTGCCATGACGACGGCACAGCGGGAGCATCGGCAGCTCATCCTGTAATTACATTGGTGGAGAATCTGTTCTGTGTGTGTGTGTGTGTGTGTGTGTGTGTGTGTGTTTCAGCAACTTTAACAGTAAACTGTAAATGCAGTTACTAAGACAGAAGCCTCATCACTTCATGTGGGATCACTGTGTGTACGTGGACACGACACACACACACACACGCGCGCGCACACACACACACACACACACACACACACTCATATGCAGTGTATATATATTGTCTTCATTTCCCAGCCCACACACTGAGGATGATGTATTCTCTGTAACTGTTTTCTAAATACAGATAGAATGGAGGAAGGGGTCAACAGTTACTACAATCGAAGCTGTTTATGCATTCAGGTGATTAAACTGGGAAGAAACAGGATTCTCATGGTGGGTAACAAGCCCACACCAGTCATTTAAAGCAGTTTTTCTGTGTACTCACTCAGCATGCCTCAACCATAGCGAGGCAATACATACAACCACAAACAAGCTCAGAATACAAATATGATGATGTAAGAAAGGTTTGAAATACACCAGGGGAAACGGCAACGTCAAATCTGGTTCCAGGTCTGGTTTTATTCCTCTTTTTTTTTCAAGAAAATGCCAATAATCCATAAATTCCAACTTGTCAAATGTGAAGATTACATCTTTTGTCGTCCTTTATGATTGCAAATTGAATATAGATTTGGTTTTGGACTGATGACTACATAGATCAAGTCATTTCAAGACATCATCACTGTCACTGTTAACGATTAAAAGATTAAATATGACAATAATTGTAAGATTCCTGCCCTAGATGTAAAGCAAAAAATACTATATATATATATATATATATATATGGTTTTCATTTCCCAGCACACACACTGAGGATAATTATATATATATATATATTCCTCAACTGTTTTCTAAATACACATTACGTGGGGGAAAGGGTCAGTAGAAACAGTTTATGCATTCATGTGATTAAAAATAGGAAAAAAACAGGCTTCTCATGGTGGGTAACGAGCCCACAGCAGTCATTTAAAGCAGTATATGTGTACTCGGCATGCCTCAAACATGGTTAAGCAATACATACAACCACAAACAAGCTTAAAATAGAAATATGATCATGTTAAAAAGGGTTGAAATACACCAGTGGACATTGCATTGGACTATCAGTCCAAAGTCTTGTTTTATTCCAGATTATTTTGGAGTTCTAATTTGTCAAATGTGAATATTACATCTTTTGTAGTCCTTTATGATTGTAAATTGAATATAGATTTGGTTTTGGACTGATTGTTGCATAAATCAGGTCATTATTAAGACAACATCAGTTTTCACAATTTTTTGACATTTATTTGCTGATTGATTACTGAACGATTAATAGATTAAATGGGACAATAATTGGCCCTAGATGTATTGCAATCAATATAATAGTTTTCATATACGGTCTTCATTTCAAGACACACACTGAGGATGATGTATTCTCTGTAATTCCTCAACTGTTTCCTAAATACAGATACTCTGTTGAGCCCTTCCTCCATGATTACAGTAACTACAGTAGAAACTGTTTATGTAATCAGGTGATTAAACTGGGAAAAACTGGCTCCTCATGGTGGGTAACAAGCCCACACCAGTCATTTAAAGCAGTTTCTGTGCACTCAGCGTGCCTCAACCATAGCTAGGCAACAACGTTTATGATCAACGATAAAGTAAGAACAAAAGTAAAAGCCACACAAATGAAAAGGCAGCTGCAAGTGGGAGGAATCAAATTTAACATCTTCTGACTCGTGGAGCAGAGGATGTTGTGATTATATGTGGGAAGAAGTTGGTTGACAAAAGAGACACAACTGCACCAGTGTGGGTTTCGTGTTAAACCAGTTTCTCTGTGCAGGCAAATCTTTGTTTGAGGGAAAATGAAAAATTCAGAAAATGCAGCTTTTTCGACAAGAACAAAAGTTAAACTTTGTGCTTTCATAACAGTTTTTTTCTTGTTTGGTTAAAAGCACTGAGTGGGAAATGTGCCTTTTTTTAAAAGTGTTTTCTGCAGATTATTACATTGAATTATTCTTATATTAGGTGGTGAAGTTTAAGCAGTCTCGTAATTGTGTGCTCTGCATATAAATATCCAATACTTCGTGAAGCACTTGCAGTATAAAAATTCTTCTTTTGTTCTATAAATCATCATTTATCAACTTTCTTTGAGAAAGGTCGTGTCGTCGGTCCAAATGATATCACAGAGAGCAAAAGCAATTAGCTAATTAGAGCTGCATAATGAGTCAGCTAATCAATTAGTCTATCACCAGGAAGATAATTGCCGACAATTTAAATAATTGTTCAATCGTTAAAGTGATTTTTCATGATATAATGGGAGAAAATGCTGTTGTCAGTCTCTTAAACGTGGAGATTTCTGCTTTTCTGTGTTTTATATCATATGAAATTGAATATCTTTGGGTTTTGGAGTGACAAAATAAGACATTTCTGACATTTTATCAAAGACCAAATGATTCATTGATGAATCTAGATAATAATTGGCAGAGTAATTGATATGAAAGTAATTATTAGTTCCAGTCTTGCAGTCGTTGCAGTTGATTCATTCATTAAGTGGAATGATAATCAATTTTTCTATTTGATTCCAAATACTTAACTCATCCTTCAAAGCAAGAGGCAATTTGAAAGTGAGTCTGCAGCATACAACCTCAAAATATTGTTCTAATTGTTATTGTTTATTGTATTTATTTACTTTTTTGCACTACCTCAGACCTGAAGCTTGTTATCATAGTTGCAGTTTCTTTTTGCACAACTGTTTTTATTATAAATATTTAACCTGTGGTTCTGTTAATTTTTCTTGTTAATAAAAATATTTCTGCTAAATTTTAGGGTCTTTGTTTTTATCCTTGTGGTATCGAAAATGGTATCGAGTATTGAATATTTTCCTGAGTATTGGTATCGAGTTGAAAATTTTAGTATCGTGACAACCCTAATAGGTATCTCGGCTCACGTTTCACAGCTCTCGGTAGAGTGACTCGTTCATAGAATAGCACACATGTCAAGTACTCGCGGTTGTAAAAAAGGCTGCAGTTTCTGTGGATTTATGTTATAAAACCATAGGTTTAGGGCAAAAAAAACTCCATAGTAAGGCATTATAAAAGACAGTTCAAACAATAAATAAATGAACGTAAATGCCGGAAGATAAGTAGTTAACAGGGTCACGTAACTACTGCAAGTTACCTAAAAAAAACGTAAGTTACATCAAAAAGGTGATTTAAGTTGAAATCCATTTACTTCTGTTTTCACACCTCGAACTGAATGTGGGAATCCGCCTTCTTCTTCTTCGCTTGGCTGTCAATCACTACTACGTCATGCATCTTGCATGACGTAGTAGTGATTGTGTCGGACGCATTACAGCAGATGGTGAAATACGTAAATTATTGTTTTTTTCGCTGTCTGTACACACCTATAGTGACGTTTTTGAGGGGAGAACAGGCCGAACTTGTCAAATGTGTACATTACATTATTTGTAGTCCTTTACGATTGTAAATTGAATATGTATTTGGTTTTGGACTTATGGTTGCATAAAATCAAGTCGTTTAAAAAACATCAACTTGGGCTTTTGGGTTTTCTGACATTTATTTACTGATCGGTTACTGAATGCTGAATAGATTCTATGAGACAATAGCTGAAAGATTCCGGCCCTAGATGAAATGCAAACAAATGCATCCTCCTACACTTTCAAAAAACCTTTAAAACTCAATGACTTTATCTCTACAACCCAAACAGCATTGATGTCCGTTTCCAAACACCGAGCCCACACTAATGCACACGGTGCAAACCAGAGTTCACTGCAGCTGCACTGCTCGTGACCTTCAGTAATGGCATGAATAGCAGCCAGGGAGGTTTATTTTTCAGGAAAATTTGGTGAATAACATGTAAATTAAAGCACGTATTCAGCACCTTTAGAAGCCGAACCACCTGCAAACAAAATTCTGACACTAAAGAAAAGTCGGAATCGGCTTTGAAAAGCAGTCAGACATTAACTTCTCCTGACATTTAGACTGGGTCGCATGAAGCGGCACCTCCAGAATTGATTTGTTTCAGTACATGGTTAACAGAGAAAGCCATAATATGACGCTGGTCATAAAAGATACAGTTACAGGCAGAATTTCAAAGGTTAACATGGCAGCAGCTCTCGTTACTCACCTGTAGCCGAGAAGCCGGTGAAACCAACGCACTTTTTTCCTCCTCCCTCTCCTCCCTCCCCGTCCGCCTGCTCCAGCGTTTATCATTATTATTACTATTCTCAAAGCTTCTCTCACTTATTCGGCTGCTAACATCCTATTCTCTCCCCAGACTGAATTAACAAGCAGTTATTTCCCTGCACCCTTGCGGCACGGGTCAGGAAATTATGCCAATCAGCGTGACAGGCAGCGGAGACCTGACACCAGACATCTGAGCTCTGCGCTGCGGGACAATGTGTGTGTGTTTTTTGATTCGGCTGAGGGTTGAACTTACACAGGTAGTACAGAGTTACGATTTAGCTCCAGATTAGCTTGGAGGTTTTATAGCAGGATTGATGAAGGAAAAAGGAAGTGGTGCAATTCAGGTTATGGTCAAAGGAAATGAACGGAAGTTACTAATACAAGAAACAAGAGTGAGTGAGTGAGTGAGTGAGTGAGTGTGAGAGCAGTGGTGTCCAATGAACTATGACACTGGATCCACTGGATCCACTACACCTCACCTCACCTCCATACTCAACTCTCCTCTTCTCCATCTGTAGGCTACGTTTACACGAGGACGGTCTGAACAGGAGACGCAGAAGTGGCGTTGCGTCTTCACTTTTTATTCCTCGTTTAGACGAGCATTTTCGGGAGGAAATCTGCTGCATGCAGTGACGCAAAAGTGTGTGAAATTCGATTGTATGCATGCCAGGCGGCATCACTTAAAGCGATAAGAGCATCTTTGGGCATGCAGAAGTTTTCACGCCACACATTTTCATCAGCTACTCCTTCCGCAAAGTTCTCAACCATCACTAGATCTCCCAGGTCTCGTTCACAGCCGTCTGGCTCGCCTCCGACGAATTGCTGCATCCAAAATGTGATAGAGGTAATTCCAGATCCTTCTCTGTTCACTAATACTATCTGTACATATCCTGTACATTTGGTGGCAAGAAACTTTATTAGAGCTGCCAGAGCAGCTTGAAGGTCCGACGCATGGAAATAATCCCACATTTGTTTATTTTCCTGTACTGGAGCATGTATGTGACGTAAACACATACGTGACGTGAGCAGATCTGAGCAGAGTTTTGCGTCTTGGTCGTGTAGACGGACACGCTACGGCGGAGCGGATTTAACTTTTCCACTTTGGAAGGTGGTTTCAGATTTTTGCGTTTTTAAGCCCCCAAAACGCCGTCACCATCTAAACGAAAGGCACTTCCGATTAAATATTTTGTTGTTTTGACCCGCAAGCGTCCTTGTGTAAACGGGGCCTTAGTTATCAGCAAATACACATTATAGTAAAGCAATCGGGTGATTCTCATGAAGCCAGTCTATGAATCCATACATTGTTTTTGTGTGAAAATCTTGCATATTATGCCTTTAATTTGGGTCGATAACTTTGTTATGTCTGTGAAGATTATAAGGACATACTTTTTCCAGTATCTTACACCTGTTGTAAATTGCATGTTTTAGATGAGTACTTACATACTAAAAGGGGGAGATTTCACTGAACCATACCAACAGCGATGGTGTTACACTTTTAGGAGGAACGGTCTTCATTTCAGATAGGCTACTCATTATTTTTTACATTGAACATGTGATTATCTATAGTCTATAGATGGATATAGTCAGATTGCAAGAGAAATACAGTAAGAATTTCAAGCATTTACAAGCACTTTATCCAAAATCCAAGCACTTTTTAAACCTTGAAAATACAACATTTACATTCAAGCATTTTCAAGGATTTCAAGCACCCGTACAAACCCTGTATTATACATACAGTTTACGGTTGTAAAAAAGCCAGCAGTTTCTGTGGATTTATGTTATAAAACCACTGACCTAGGTTCAGGGCAAAAAACCACAAGTTCCAACTTATCAAACAAGTTCCCCAACCTAAACAACGGAAGAGGTCGTGTGTCAGTACCACAAATTTTGACACATATGTACGTATCGCGGCTCGCATTTCATGGCTCGCGGTACATCGGTGCATTCTAAAAATAGCACACTCGCGGTTGTAAAAAAGCCAGCAGTTTCTGTGGATTTATGTTATAAAACCACTGACCTAGGTTTAGGGCAAAAAACACCATCCCAAGGAGTTATAAAAGACAGTTAATAAATGTACGTAACTGCCAGAAGTGAAGTAGTTAACAGGGTCACATGACTACCCCAAGTTACATAAAAAATGTAAGTTACTTTCAAAACCGAAATTCACAAAACTTAAGTTAAAAATTGTTTACTTTTGATTTCAGGATTCAACCCATCCACCACCCCTACCTCCTACTGAAGGCGGGAATCTGCCACTTTAACTTCACTTGGCCGTCAATCACTACTACATCAGCAAGATGGAGGCGGACGCATTGCAGCAGACGTTAAAAAAAGGTAAATATAGCTCGTATTTCACTGCCTGTACACGTGTATTGATGTTTTTGAGGGGAGGAACAGGCTGTACATATATACATATAATACTTTATCATATTGATGCAAAATAGCATTTGGCAGTTTGGACGAATGACTATCTGTGATTGGTTGAGTACATTGCCAGATGTTTTATGAGGCAATTTTTGTCATTTTGTTCAACGCCTCCTTTCTGCGTCCGAAGAACAAGCTAAGCTCAGAGTCAAACCAGAGCTGCTGATTGTTGGAACAGTGGAAACTTTAACCAAGTTTTGGTGAGTTGTGAAGAGTTAACAGGGTGCTTCAGCTATTCTTACAACCCTGAATCAAAAAAAAACTGGGATGCTGTGTAAAAATGAAATAGCTACAAACAAAGCAAATGATAAAATGTTACTTATAATGACAAAAAAGGATTTGGAAATCATTGCAATCAGCTTGTAATCGATTTTTTTTTTGGCATCGCAGCTGTTGGAATATGCGTGAAAGAAAGAAACTTAACTTTTCTGCTAAAAAAAACAGGCATAAGAATATTTCCTGTGTTGACATTTTGCGAGTTTACTGAGTTTCTTAATGAGACTTAAAAAAGGCACATCTCTCTGAAACTAGGGAGGAGTAGAGTTACACACGCAAACACACACACACAGCACTCTAATATATCAGCAATTGCAGGGTGGAAAATTTTAACATATTGCACAACCAAAATGCAAAACTCCTAAAAGAATAATATTACCATAAGACAGTTACACTCACTGAGGCATGACACTGATAACCTAATGAAAACAGAGACATTAAAAGATAATTAACTTGGTATTCATCCAAAATACCACAACATTATCAGTATCAAGGTATTGGTTCAACATGTCTCCCTATAAATTGATAAACTGTGTCTGTTTTCCCTCCATCCTTTGTTCTATCACTCTATTTTTTGCCTTCTCCTCTATGTCTCCTTTCCCCTTCATTCCCTTACAGGTGAATCTGCTCTATTTTTGGAACATTACGTAAGAGAGATAACCTGGCAAAGGCAACCTGAGAAACACATGCAGACACAAGTACATGAGCTCATGCTTTCACACCGGATACACACACTCACACACACACACGGATCTGTTGTATTAAGGGAGGAATTTAGCAGAATGTTTGTGCAGCCCAGTCAAAGTGATATGAGGATTTAAAGGGCCGAGAACACTTTTTTTAGCCCGTTTACGCTGATGGAGAATTTAAGTCTTGACAGCGCAGAGAAAAAAAACAACTACGTTCCAGAGGATTTAAATGTCTCCCTGTGAACTAAAATAGGATACTAGAGGTACTGATGATATTAATACACATTCTTAAATAATGAAATGCTTTTTAACACAAGAAGAGAGTGTAATATTTGACCTGAGAACAGTGAGAAGTCATTTTTTTCACATGGATTTTTAATATACCATTGAATAATGACTGAATACATAAACTTAAGCAACAAAAATATTGTTTATTTTTGTTCAAGTCCAACAGACCAGTGCAATTTTTACCATTCAGTGTAGCAATAGCATATTTAGAAATATAGTACATTTCATAAATCCAGGTAGCCTATAGGTAGGTAGACCTTCTGTAAACTAGAATACTTTGGTTTTTTAAGTAAAACACAATCCACGCTAGCTACCACACTAGCCGCTAGCTGCTATATGTTTAGCATTGAGGTGATACTTGAGGCTGGATGTGCTGCGGTGATATGTGAATTCCTTGTTGCATAGCAACACAACCATGCTCTTATTGACGCTTCCATCCGTTGGTTTTTAGTAACTAAATGTCCCATCATCCACGGGGCCAACCAAAGGTCTCATCAGCTTCTTCCTTCATGTTCACTGTGGTTTGTTGTTGTCTGAACTCATCAACGCTAGTTGGTGCTCCAGTATAATCGGTCCGCCTGAAACTCATCCAGTGAGAAACGTTCCGCGGTGCAAAAATAAGTGCGATTAAAATGTGTCAATTTTTTAAACACGTTAATTTTTGTGTAATTAATTAATCTTAATTAACACGTTAAAGTCCCGGCCCTTAAAAATATACAGTACAGGCCAAAAGTTCGGACACACCTTCTCATTCAATGCGTTTCCTTTATTTTCATGACTATTAACATTGTAAATTCATCAAAACTATTAATGAACACGTGGAATTATGTACTTAACAAAAAAGTGTGAAATAACTGAAAACATGTCTTATATTCTAGTAAGCAAGGGGTGGTTACTTTGAGGAATCTAAAATACAAGACATGTTTTCAGTTATTTCACACTTTTTTTGTTAAGTACATAATTCCATATGTATTCATTCATAGTTTTGATGCCTTCAGTGAGAATCTAAAATGTAAATGGTCATGAAAATAAAGAAAAACGCATTGAATGAGAAGGCATGTCCAAACTTTTGGCCTGTACTGTATATAATTTTTTTGTCTCAGCCATGGGGAGCCTCTGCAGGCGGCCTAAAGAGCCACATGAGGCTCTGGAGCCACAGGTTGACCACCCCTGACTTACAGCTCCACATCTCCAGGTGACAAACGTGACACAAGCTGATCTGTCAGCTGCAGTTAGGATGTGCAGAGAGTTACAGCGGGCAGCCAAAGTCTTAATATGGACGCACAGATGTTAAAGCGCCATTTACACGGAGCACAAACATTAAAGTTGACAGTTAAGGACACTTCAGTAACTGGCAGTCTGTCTCGCAATCTGTACAATCTAACAAAAAATGCTCTTGTTCATCTTCTTGCTCCACTTCTGTTTCTTTATCTCTCTCCTCTCAATCTTCCCCTTTCTTTGCATCTCAACCCAATTTCTCTTCTTCCTTTCATTCCCTCCTTCTCTCTCTCTCTCTGTCTGTCTCTCTATCTCTCTCGCTCTATGTGGGTCATTGTGAAAGGCTTGTTCGTTGCCTCTGGTGACACAGCATGCCCAGAGTGTGTCAGTGCGTGTGTGTGTGTGTGTGTGTGTGTGTGTGTGTGTGTGTGTGTGCAGAGAGACAACAGACAGAGTGTGAGCCTGTCCTCTGTGCCTCAGGTAATGGGGTGTGATGGATCAAGCTTAATCGCCACATGTAAACACACGCAAAAAAAACACCCTCATAAAACTCAAACAGACTTAACGAGACAGAGTCAGGAGGGTTTCAGCCTCTCGTGATGACGGCTTCAACAGATTATAAAAAGAAAACACACTGAGCTTACACAAACTTTTATAAACCTGTACAGGTAGACTGTAAAACCATCTTTTCAGATCTTTCATGAGATATTGTATCACCAGAATAGGAAAGACAACCCAAATATATAATCCCTCTAGCCATGGCTACTGCCAGCACATACCTTCTCATATTGAGAATCAGCAAAGTAATTTAAAAAACCCCACTAAAGAGAAGATTGAAAAACATAAATAGAAGTTAAATCTATTACCAAATAAACTACAAACGTTCAATTATACAGACACAGAGTGACTAATTTCTTAGTATGTGAAAAGGAAACAATTTTGACTCCATTGTGACTTTGTTGTCAATTAAATGTGGAAAATAAAATCTAAATTAAATGCTTACTGTTTCACTGCAGAACTTTAAATATGGCGCTATTTTGTCTTTTGCCATTTGATTAATATTTAATGTAGTTAATGAAAGACTTTTCATCACAAGAAGATGAAAAACTGAACAAATGTCTTTTCTTTGTTTTGTCATCTGTGTCTCTGACTAAAATATTTGAGTGTCCATGCTGCAAAATAATTTTATGTAAAGACAACAAAGACAACGGAGTTAACTCAAATGAATCTTGCTATTTGACTCAATATTGTAAGTTAAAATGACTTTTTGCATAAATCTTTGTTGTATTCAAAAGGAAAAATTAGTTATAATAACAAAAAAGCAACATTGGGTTTTACAGTTTACTGACCTGAGTGTCCAAACTTGATTTTATATTGTTTTTTCTTTCAAGGATACAATTTTTGTTCTTTTATTCATTTCTCAAAAGTTTGGTAAAAGTAAGGTTTGCACTTAATCAATCCCAATAGCAAAAATCAATCCTTTCTTTGCTTTAGTTCATAATTTAGTTAACAAATGAATAAAATATTAGTTTGTTTTTAAGAAAAAAAGAACTATTAAAAAAAAAAGGTGGTTTAATTTGTAGTCTATATCACACAGCCTTACCTGAGTGGATTTATAAAACATTTTTGAGGCGCTCATAAAATCTGATTATGATTTATCAGGCAATATATTATAATTGTGTAACATAAACACAAGTAAAAAATCCTGATATTGTTCCATGACATAGATTCTCCATGAAAAATGAACTTGTAGACGCTCTCTTGTTTCTCATCATCCGACATATATATTAATACCAAATTGACTGCAATAAACTGATACTGGCCATATTATCCACCTGGCTGATTCATAGGTCGAGCACTAATTGTGTGCTGCCAAAAACACAAGTGACCTACACCCAGTACTGCGCCTGAACACATCCTGTGTAGACAATGCTGAATGATTTGGAAAAAATATTTAATTGTGATTATTTTTGACTGACATAGCAGTGACGTCATGATTCACATTATGTAGAGGATGATGATTATTCTCATTTAAGTCTATAAAACGCAGCACAATACTTAATGTAGAATGGTATTTGGACACTTGTTTTGCATTTTGCATGATTTGGATATTACACTAGTCCATTTTGCAATTTAAGGCTGGACAATATGGCCAAAATCTTTGACATTATTATGTCCAAAACGATATATATCGCAATATAGCATGAGACTCATTCTGTTTGCTCATGTGTGAGTTAAATATTTGACAAATGAAAAGTACTGAGAGTAGTACTTTGTCATTCAATCAAGAACTTTAGTGCAATTAACATAATGGTAATAATGAAAAAAAAATGAAAATAGGTGTTTAAGCCCTAAAAAAAGGTTTTTCATTTAATTTGAGGAAAAAAAAGTACAAATTTGCAGATACTTTTTACTGCAAAAATACTGTTTTTTACTTGGCTGCAACAAGTGAGTGTACTGGAAGTGCTAAAAGGTTGTTTTCTGGGTTACTCTGACATAAACATAAGCAACAACAAACTGTAAAATCAGAAAACAATGCCAGCAGAAGTGATGTATACATCATCCTGCAGCCTCAGTCTGACCCCAGGGCACGCACACACACACACACACACACACACACACACGAACGTGACTGCACACAATAGCAGGAAAAAATCAACACACAGCATACACACACACACACACACTGAGACACACACAGAGTTAGTATAGCGAGCTACAGATAGCGCTTCTTCTTCTTCTTGTGTGGTAATTTATTGTCACTCTGCACTAAACAAATTCTTATCTGCACACACGCTGCAATTATCACACACAAACATTTCCCATCTCCCTGCTTTTGACTGGTCAATGTGTTGTCGTGTGTGTGTGTGTGTACATGTGTGTAAAGGGGGGCAGGGTGTGAAGGGTGTGGTTGTCATAGCAACCCCACTCAGACTTCCTTCCCAGTTTTATCTGAGCATACAGCATTCCTCTCGGTGTCTGTGTGTCTTCCTCCCTGTCTGTCTGTCTGTACAGTACCTCTCCCCCCACACACACACACACACCCTACTGCTAACTGTGTGTGTGTGTCAGTAGCTGTTAGCCTCTAAAATAATGTCTTGCTGGGTCTGTAGGTGCCCTTATAATAGTAGACGACAGCCAGCCACCAGCTTGCATGATTTTACGCGACTGTTCTCCCGTCCTGCAGAGCCACACACACACACAGACACACACACAGACACACACACACACACACACACACACACACACACACACACACACACACACAGACACACACAATCTATAAAATAAAACACCTGATGCACCTGTGGGTCATGAAACTGTCCCACTTCTGCCAGGATCACCCTCCACAACACTTGCGTCTCTCCAGATGCTTGGTCAATAGCGTGCTTATATTAAAGTGGAAACAAATTTGAAGCAAAAGGCCATAACCAGAAGATGGCTCAAGCCTGAGCAACCAAGAAATGAAGACTGGATCAACATTATACAAGAAATCTACAAAATGGAAAAAGTGACTTTTCAACTAAAATTGCAAATGGACTTATTTTACAAAACTTGGTCAAAATGGATAGAATATGTCAAGCCTATAAGATCTGACTTTATATAAAGCTGTCGTTTAACTATCGTTTAACTCAGTGGTTCTCAACCTTTTTGAGTCGCGACCCCCAATTCAACATGGATGTTGTCCGTGACCCCCTCTCACTGAACACAATCTCACACGCATAGTTCAAATCACCCAAAAAATAAACAAAATTACCAAAAAAAGGAAACAAAATGACCAAAAAAGACACAAACTGACCACAAAATGATCAACAAAGGACACAAAATGACCTAAAAAGACACAAAATGACAAAAAAAAGACACAAAATGACAAAAAAAAAAGAAACAAAATGACCAAAAAAAGACACAAAATAACCTAAAAAGACACAAGATGACCAAAAAAAGACACAAAATGACCAAAAAAAGACATTAAGTGACCAAAAAGACTATAACACATTAACACACACTGACTTCCAAAATGATTTGGCGATACCCAGAAATCATCTTGCGACCCCAATTGGGGTCCCGACCCCAAGGTTGAGAATAGCTGGTTTAACTAACAACGACTGCTGCAAATGATGATGCTAGGTGAAAGAGATGATGCTGTTTGTTATAGGTACCCCCCACCACAACTGTTCCTGTTCATTGTTCTGTATAAAATGTTAAAAATTCCTTAATAAAAAGTGAATTTAGAAAAACATTGGTAAACCAAGCATTTCACAGTGGTTTAAGGAATTTAGCTTTATGTTTGCCCCTGGAAAGAATTACATACACGCTTAAGAATAAACAAGGGGTATGGGGACGTTTTATACATTATATTAGGAACAATAATTTGGCTCATTTAATAAACGAACCTGGAGCAGAATAATTTTACCCTCTGCATGTCTATGCTTCTTTTCATTAGCTCTATACTCATACTTTTTTTTTAATGGATGCTCAAGGATTCTTGTTCTTAAATTCTGCTACCTTTGGCCGCCATGTTCTTGTATGTTGGCTTGTTTTGTATTTTTCTTGTGACCTATGTGTCGATTTTGTAAAACAAAACTCAATAAATATATTGTGGGGCAAAAAAAGTGAATTTAAAAAAAAAAAATGCACAATTGGTTTGCTTATCTGGATCAGGATTATGACGGGGATACATTCTAACATGCTCGTCTTCCTGTCAGGACCTTGTAAGGTGTCCTACATACAGGATTGGTTGTCTTACACTGTGACATCACTAAGATGTGTGTCCAACTCGTGATTATCAAACTAATTTTAGCCTCGTGTCTGACCTGTAGTGCAACCTTTGGTATTTCTTCTTTTCTTCACTTCTTTTATTTTCTCCTCCCGACACTGGGACATACAGTTCAATGTGATTAATCAATCTTAAATAGTTCCCTCAGTCAATACTTTGCCCTGAAACCTAATAAACCTAATATTGTTAGGGCTGTACTGCATGTGTTTTTTATAAACCGGAAGATTTTATTGATGTCCTTTTGACGTCATCACCCTAAAAACATCAAAGAAAATCCTCAATCGGTATAAAGTGATTTATCCTTTTTTATCAGATCAACTTTATTTAATGAATGCAAATCATCGTTTTTGATTTATATAGCCGCATTTGATACTGATTTAAAATTCAAACGTCAGCATTGTAAATTAACCTCTTGGATATGGCCTCAAATATTATAACTTGTAACAATGTGAGTCATGTTTATTCATGCTTATTTAATTTCATTACAGCTGTTTACAGGACTGGACAAAAAAGGTTGATTCATAAAGAATAAAAACGTTTATTTTCAGTGGTTGAAAGTACATTTAATCAAGTACTGTACTTCAGTACATCTGAGGTACTTTTTCTACCTTCTACTTTTACTCCACTACATTTATCTGACACCTATAGTTACTTATTGCTTTTCAAATTAAGATTTTCCATGCAAAACACATACATACATACAATGCATTACTATTAAATTACCCAGGAGTGTGTAAAGTAATTAAACTTTGCTATATATTGACAACATTTAGTAATTATATCAGATAATAACACCTATCATTCATAGTATAACACTCTGAAAGGAGTATTTCTCCACAATACTGTAAATTCCTTTGCTTTAATTCTTCAATTAATTAAGTCTTTGTTAACTTTTTTGTAGTATGTTTAGACTGAGCTATTCCAACGGTAATTGCAAGTAAATGATCTGCATAATATAAGGTATTTTGTCCCCACAATATTTTTAGGGAAATTAAATTTGCCTTCAAAATATGCCAATGTCTTACAATCATAGCTGGGTTTCCTGCAGCATTTGCTAGCACGTGTCCAGCCTAACGTCAGAGGAAAATACTTCAATTACTTCAGAGTTATTGAATTGAATTTAACGTTTAATGGTCAGTGTAAACGGACAGTGGCACTACATCAAAGGTTTCTGAGGTGGTTTCTGAGGTGGTTATGAGTCCAAAAGAACAGGAAGAGATGCGCTGCGACAACCTGTTGCTTGATTTGTCACATTTTTAATTATAATTTAAAAAAATAACAAATCAATATGTGATGGCATGCTAATAAACAACGCTTCATCTAAGAGAAATTATTTATTTTTTACCAAATGTGCATAAGTCATCTGTTTATGTGCAGGTTACACACTTATATAACGGTGTATATTGATATATTCATTTGTTGTTACATTTCTATATGTAAGCTGTTCTTGGGTTAGATTCTATCCGAGCTGGCTTTTTTCTTTCTCTACTTTAATAAGTATAATATATTTAATTACAGCCTACTTTTCTCTTCTCTGTGTGCCTCTGACAGGGAGTGGGTGTGTGAGAGCAGCTGCAGTCGGGTACACTATCAACTCTTATTAGATCACTCTCTTCACACACGCACACACACACACACACACACACACACACACACACACACACGCAGAGAGACACACACACAAAGTTAACATTCAGCCACTTCTGGACAACACACTGTTCTTGTGATTGTGAGTGCAATGTGACCAACAATAACACACACACACACACACACACACACACACACACACACACACACACACACGAGCACACAGAGAAAATGTGTGTATAAGAGAATTACTGAACACATACATGCACAGAGGAGCAGATGTTGAGATAGCAGAGGCCAGAAGAGTGGAGAGTTTAATAGTAGAAAATAGATACAAAGAAACATCTATTATGCAAAGAATAGATGCAAAGAAACATCTATTATGTTATTGACAGATAGCAATTAGGACAATTTTGATAATTGCTTATTTGTTTCAGCCATTTATCAAACCAAAATGCCAAATATTTGCTGGTTCAAGCTTCACAAATTGAGATTTTGCTGTTTTTTTCAGAATCATATGGTTGTAAATTGAATGTCTTTCAGTTTAGTACTGTTGGTGGGACAAAAAAAGAAATTCAAAAGAATTATGTCTGGCATATTTGACTATTTTCTGACTGTTTACAGTCTAAACTATTAAATTAGTCACCAGTTGCAGCCACAAACAGAAGAGTATGAGACAAAGGAGCAAGAGAGGACAGTACAAAACATGTTTTTAGCTCTTCATAAAAATTGAACTATTAAAACTGTAAACACATGACACATTATAACATTTACAGTCTTCATAAATTGAGATTTTGCTGCTTTTTTCAGAATTATATGGTTGTAAATTAAATGTCTCTCAGTTTTGGACTGTTGGTGGGACAAAAAAAGAAATTTAAAAGAATTATGTCTGGCATATTTGACTATTTTCTGACCGTTTACAGTTTAAACTGTAAACTTAAATTAGTCACAAGTTGCAGCCACAAACAGAAGAGTATGAGACAAAGGAGCAAGAGAGGACAGTACAAAACAATTTTTTTTAGCTCTTCATAAAAAAATAACGATAACACATGACACATTATAACATTTACCTTACAGTTTTGTTGTGTGTGTTGTGTATGTGCATGTGTGTGTGTATCCGGTTGTGCGGCTGGATACAGGAAGTCTGACTCTTTCCCTCTGACCTTCCTCCCTCTATTTATAAGCATTCTCTCTCAATAACATGCATGCCAATTTGACCCTCTGTGTGCCCTTCTTCTGTGAATTTTAATCTTTACGACTGTGTCATATAGTATACTGTATGTATTTTATACTCATTTTTTGATGGTATAGTATTTTTCCAGTTAGTATGAACCAAAATCTGTCAATCGAACTATTCTCGAGCCGTTTCATCACAATTCACAGTTTGTTTTCCAGCTTTTTCAGTCTCAGTTTTCAGTTGAATTCAAAAATTCACTACGAAATTAAAACTAAAACTAATGAAAAATCCCAAACTATTATAACCTTGCTGACTAACCTCAAACACAGTGGAGCATTTATATATATATATTTATTATCTTAAGAGAAGAAAATTTCCCTTTTGGAGTTGGTGGAGACCAAAAACGGAGCCAAAAGAGACTGAACATTGACTTGCATTCATCAGGTGGCCACAAATATGACTCCAAATGAATCATAATGTTGCTCCGAAACAGCTGGATGTGTTAATAAGCAAGTGTTTTCCAACCTTCCAATCATATCAACTTGAAAGGTGATGATACATGCAGCTTTAACACTGACACTGTCAGCATGTTGAGGCACACACCCTCCAGCACGGCTCTTGATCTGGTTAAAGTCTAACTTATTTAGCTGTGTGAACACACTGCAGACTCAAAAACCTGCTCAGAATGAGTCTACTATGAAATTGGGACACAGCCCACGTCTCTGCCTTTTTCTCTCAGTTCTGTTCGTTTCCAATCTGCTTCCCTGGCATGACAGGAAGAAAAAAAAAATCTATGCACCACTTTACTGAGTAATAATTTTATTATTATTAAATGGCAAAAAAAAAAAATCTTTGTGCGTCTCTGCAGGACTTCAGGACAGACGACATGGGCACATACCCTGCTGTCCTTCACTGGGCATCGGTGAAGGACTGGATGTGTTTGTGTGTGTGTGTGTGTGTTTGTGTGTGTGTGTGTGTGTGTGTGTGTGTGTGTGTGTGTGTGTGTGTTTGCCTGCCCTTCACTTCACTTCTCCACTGGCCTACATTATTCCTCCTCTGGGGGTGGATGAGGAGGAGAGAGAAAGAGTGAGAGGAGGGAAAGTCAGATTAGAGAGGAAGGGAGGAGAAAGTGAGTGTGAAATAGAGAGAGGACAAGAGGACACGTGGAGAGAGAGGAAAAGGGAAAACTGTGAGAAAAGAGAGAGAGAGAGAGTGAAGGAGAGAGCATCTGTAGGCGGTCTTGGCTTTGCCCAAAGGCCTTGGCTTCTCTCCTCATCCTCCTCCTCCTCTTCATCACCATCATCTCTCCTTCACACTTCCACTCTCTCCTGCTCTCTCTCCTTCCCCTCATCCTAATCTACCTCCCTGCTCACATCTTCATCCCTCCATCCACCCACTATTTTCTCTTCCTTTTCTCACTCGCTCACACGTTTGGTTAAAATTCTGATTAAATGCTGAGTTTATTCAATTTTAAAATTACAATAATAAAGCAGCAGCTCTATCACACTTGTTGGCCAATAAAACAATCATTAAAAGCACAATAACCCGAGGAAATGTGTCTCGATAATGACGATAAACTTTAAGTGTTTTAATTAAATAATACTTGTTGTAGCATTCATTATCCAGTGAATCATGCTTTTCGTTTGGAAGTGCCATTAATCCAGCTGCTTGCAGACAGCGAGAGCAAAGTGGCCATCAACACGAGGTAACAAGAGAGAGAGATAGAGCCGAGGTTCAAATCAATATCAACCAATGTCTTCCATCATCTTACAGAGCCTGCTGGCAGCGTCAGATGTGCAGCCATTGTTGTGTAAAGCATCGCTCAACAAACAAGTCATCATGTCTTTAACCCAGGTGAAGTAGGTTTGCATCCAGACTCCAGACTGCTGTCTGTGGTTACATTCAGGGAACTAAATCACTTTGGTTAACCCACTTAGGCCTAAAACGCCTGGAAAAATGGCTGTAAAACCTCTGGGTGATTTTAAAATAAGCCCCTAAAACCTGAAGTTTTTCTGGAAATTCAACAGAAGTGTCAACGCTTCTACTAAATAATAGATTTTTCAGCCTCTGTAGCAGATAGAAATGAAATTCAAAAAAGTATTTGAGAGCTTATAGCTGTTATATCTGAGCTCCCTCCGCTATAGCCGTCTTCCGCCATGATTTCTGTTCTGGAAAAGTCCCATGATGCATTGGGACACTCCCACATGTATTCTGATGCATTTCATTGGCCAAGAGACCGAAAATAGGTGGAAAAAACTACAAATACTACAAAACGACGTATCTGCTTTCCCGGCTTTAATGGCAGAATAACGCAACAGTGCCCCCGGTTTTAATGGTAGAAATGCGGTAATGCTTTCCCGCCTTAAATGGGTTAAGGTAAAGATTGTGTTTTTTCTAAAGGTTAATGAGCACATTGTGCTAAGTCGCTGAAGAGTTTTTCCTAACCTTAACCAAGTGCTGCAACACAAAAAGTTTGGCTTTTTTTATGTTTCATTCGGAAAAAATTCAGAGCAGTGGAGCTTAAAGTTGAGGAAAGTTTAATAAAATGCTGCAGTTGTTGTCGTCCAACATGTTTGATATCAGTTCAGTTCAGTTTGACTGAATACTTTGTTGGTCAGTCTGTGGGTTTGACTCTCATTGTGGAGAAATAAAAAGACTCAAGTGAGATGAATAGACTGAGAATTTTCTCTTATTTGACAAAACAATTCTTGATTAATTTTTATTTTGCGGACACAAAAAGCAGTTAAACAGTAAAATTGCAATACTCACCATATCGCAAAACGCATAAAAGCGTAATAACATCGTATCGTGACTCAAGTGTCGGGATAAAATCGTATCGTGGGGCCGATACGCTGATTCACACCTCTACACACTACACTGTTCTAACACAAATAATCATCATTCTACCTCCTACCAACACACCAAAGTCTGTATCTTATGTATCAGTTACTTTCTCAAAAATCCACATGAAATCACTTTTCAAATTGGCATAAATAAGATCCAATGTACGAGCTTATTTTTAAAAAACAAAACAAAAAACACCTATTTAAGAGCTGGTTTGGCCGTGATTTCCTTTTTTCCTAAACGATGGTGAAGAACAACAGGAGCAAATGCCAGGAGTTGAATTTTAATTAAAACAAAATTATGACTGGTGTGTTAAGTGCACGCCAAATTAATCAAGGCACAAGGTCAAAGTACCTCTTAAGTTATCGTGTGAGTGGTTGAAATGGCACAAAAAAAAATTGAGCCTGACAGGAGACACTGTGTCTTGTATTAATGAAAAATGGATCAATATAAATTGATGATTTTACTGCTATGATATCTTTGTTAATATATTGTACAGCCCTACTAATTGATTGACCGGCCAACAAAGTCAGGCTTTAAATCAGTTTTACACATTTTTTAAATTCTACTAAAATAAACCCAAAATACCGAAATGCCTACGCTCATTTTTCCTTCTTCAACATTTACATTTCTACTGTATGAGCTGATAGTTTCGAGGCAAACACTGCTGCTCCACTACCGGTCTTTCTCTCTCTTTGTCCAGCAGAGTCAGCAGAGTATCTTTTCCAAAACTCCCACTCAGAAAACCCACTCTGTTTCTATAAGTGGAAGAAAGAGAGGACGAGAGGGAGAGAACTGCTTACTGTCTGTGAACCGACTACTAACAGTCATAGTGGTGGAGTGTCAACTTAGCATAATGCTGAAACACACACACACACACACACACACACACACAGATAGAAAAGAGTGATGACCATCTTGATAGTTTAGAGAAGGAGAATAAAGTCAGTGCTAGCCTGTGGGCTAATATAAAAGTATTATTGTAGACAAAGAAAGTGAAAGTGTGAAAGCTTTAAGAACATTCATGCCCCAAAGAAGAACCACAAATATGTTGATGTGACGCGTCCTTTCCAGAGGCATCACGCCTAATGAAAACACAGTTTATCAGGGTTCGTACACTTTAGTAGTGGTCAAATTCAAGCATTTTTCAAGGATTTCAAGGTTGATTTTCAAGCTTTTCCAGTATCTTACACCTGTTGTAAATTGCATGTTTTAGATGAGTACTTACATACTAAAAGGGGGAGATTTCACTGAACCATACCAACAGTGATGGTGTTACACTTTTAGGAGGAACGGTCTTCATTTCAGATAGGCTACTCATTATTCTTACATTGAACATGTGATTATCTATAGCAGGGATGGGCCACTTAAATGCTGCAGGGGGCCACAATTTTTCATGGACACTACCACAGGGCCACATATAGGACCGTGCACTTAACCAGATATGATGAAACTGCAATTTTAAATATGTTTACAGTGCAGTAACTTAACATATTTCATGCTGAAATGCATGTTTAACAGTATAAATAGGAATACAAAAGGTTTGAAGCAAATAAACAATAACCACTTACTGTGATTTCTTTTTTTCAGTGCAAGAACAGCAGACCAACATTAATTGCAAGAAGTAATTTTGTGCATTTTTACACAGCACTTTTAAGATTTCATGCTCAAATGCATGTAGTTGTACTGAGGGCCACTTCAAGTGAGGGTGCGGGCCGTATGCGGCCCCCGGGCCTCCAGTTGCCCACCCCTGATCGATAGTCTATAAATGGATATAGTCAGATTGCAAGAGAAATACAGTAAGAATTTCAAGCATTTACAAGCACTTGATCCAAAATCCAAGCACTTTTTAAACCTTGAAAATACATTTAAATTCAAGCATTTTCAAGGATTTCAAGCACCCGTACGAGCCCTGGTTTATAAACTAATATCAAACTGGATTTATAATCAACCACATGTTGTACTTGCTTCACTAAAGCGCCAACAACAAGACAGGGGTGTAATACACAGGTAATGTTCCAGTGTGTGGATGCCAGCCCCCACGGGAGACATGAGTGCCTCAATAAACATACTGTCAATAACAACACGCACACTCCAGGTGATTACTGCAAACTTGTGAGGAAAAAAAAAAGTTAGCGATTTCAAATAACACTAAACAAAATGAACAGTTTTTATCGCACACTAGATCAGTCAGTGATCACACCTCTTCAAACACCATGACAGGATGCTGACTGGAATTCTCACTTGTGATTCATTTTTGCATATTCATGCCAAGAGTTTCCACACCAGCAGTGTACTGGGACTGTGGATGCTTTGCTTTGATGACTTTGTGTTTTTAAAAACCCACTGAAACACTTAAGATATGTCCAGATCCATGCAAACATGAGATCAGGCGCTGTGTTAATTTGTCTTAGTGTTGTGTGGCGGTGGGGGAGTGTTACGTAAACTGCCTTTTTTGTTGACTATATTTCACAGTTATTGTTTTCCATTGGATCGTTTTTATGATCCAACCGCACTTGAAGGCAGCTTCATTCCTTTCATACCAGTTAGACATGTTAAGACAGAGAAACTATTGGGCAGTTAGTGGCCTAGAGCAGTGGTTCCAAACCTTTTTCTTGTGGGACCCACATTTTTACCGTTGCAAACAAAGCCGAACTCAATGCAACTTTCATGGTACCCTCTCTTTTTCTTTTTGAGATATTCAGCATTTTCGTCTCCCTGAAGCATCTCCATTTTTCCATTAGCTCTCTGTTTCTGTTGCTAGGTGAGGTTACCTCTGTGTGTACTGCAGGAGGGATATTACACACGCTCTTATAGCCTATTTTTAAACTTTTCTATAGTGATTTTTCTATTTAAATAAATGAATAAACGTTTGATGTAGCCCTTATTTAGTTGTTTTTGTCACACAAAAACAATTAAATGCTGACTCATCTATATTTAACACATTCGATTTATTACACCCCTTAAAATCAAGAGGGCTCAGCGAAAGTTTTTAAATCACCTTGCATTTGTGTTTTTCAGGTACCCTGTTGATGAAATAGGTAGTGGTAAATGAAGCCCTATAAAAATGGCTACTCCTCAAGAGAAGGCACAATGGGTATCATGAGGTTATGGATCATGTTAAAGATATCGTGTGGCTCAACTGGTAGATCGGTCACTCACTAATCGGATGGTTGGCGGTTCGATCCCTGACCATGGCAGCCTACATGTCGAAGTATCCTTGAGCAAGATACTGAACCGTTCATCGGTGCGTGTGAATGAATTCCCAATGGTGGCAGGTGGCACCGTTTAGGGTAGCCTCTGCCACCAGTATGAATGTGTGTGTGAACGGGTGAATGAGCGCAGTCTGTAGTGTAAAGCCCTTTGAGTGGTCGCAAAGCAACTAGAAAAGTGCTATATAAGTGCAGGTCCATTTACCATTTACGGGACATCACTGACCTAAAGCAAAAGATCACTGATGTCATGGCGACCATTGATGAAGCTATGCTACAGCGAACATGGCAAGAAATCGAGCATCGTCTTGATGTGCTTCTTGAAACTCATGGTGCCCATGTAGAGGAGTATTAAATGAGTCCCAAAAACTACAATATCTGCTCCTCATTTTGTAATTTTTTCCACATATTTGCTTTTGTAATACATTTTTTTATTTTTAAAGAGACTTTACGGACACCCTGTATGTGAATTCAATAGAAAAACACATACTGTAAAGACACATCTATTTTGTGTAATTCTGTGTTTGTGACATCTGAGAAAACAAGTCCTAAAGAAAAGACTCATTGGTTTTGAAATGAGTGTTTCTGAGCTGTCATACACACTTGTGGGTGCATTTAAACACACTTTAACATAACTGAAATATACCAAGACTCAACACCCCACACACACACAAACTGTTTCCACCAACATACACAGATTGGACTGTAAGCTCCGTGGGGAGAGATGTAGGTGGGGGAAAAACATAAGAATAAGGTGAACTTCATGTGAACTGTAAATCTGCTGAACTCACTCCCTCATGGTGTAATGCACTGTTTGCTCTGTGATGGAGGATAATTATGACAAACTGCCACACCAGTTAGGTAGAATGACAATGCTGGGTGAGGGCTGTCATTAACTCGCCATTTTTAGCTGGTTTTGTTCACCAGTGTCACACAAAATAATCTACCAAATGACAAGAAAGATTAGAAAAAGAGCCACCTCACTTTATCTCCTGACTGTCGATAGGAGGGCAAGGTGGTCCCAACTTTGTCCAACTGGTTGGAACACCCACATTATAGCAATGATCAGGTCAGCAATCATGTGTCTCCACCTTTAGCAAACTTCTGCACAAACAGTCAGGGAACATTGGCTGTTTGTGGCTTACAAACAGAGATGTAACAGTGGCCTTGGGACCAAGATGTTTACCACAGAAACAGCAAGGTCGATGTTTTTGAATCACCTCTATTGCATTACATCCCACACTCTCACCCTACACTTCTTATGTATCGTATATACAACCAGGACGAGGCATGATCACCATTAAAGGACAAGGCATGATCTTAAATAAAATTCAATAAAAGGTCATGGCTTTCCAGCATCAACTGGGTTGCAACTGAAGGTGGGAGGGTGGATTTTAAATCATTATGTCGAACTCAGGGGTCGATGACTGTCAGCCATCGGCAATGAATGATGATCGTCCATCCACTTCCCATGGACACTAGGGTTGTCATAAGTAATCCCAAAACAATTATAGTCATCAGTTTTGATGGTTGTAATTGTGTACTGCCTCTGGACAACATGCACCCAAGAGAGAGAGAGAAAGAGCCCCAACCCTCTGGAACTCCCTCCCTACTCACATCCGCAATTCCGACTCCCTTCACGCCTTCAAAAACCAACTCAAAACCCACCATTTCAACATAGTTTACAATACGTGAACTCATAATCTCTCATCTCTGTTTAGTTGTTTTCTTCTGTATTTTGTGTTTGTGTGTGTCTAATTTCCTGTCATGTTAAGCAACTTTGAGCACCTTTAAAAGCGCTATAAAAATGTAATGTATTATCATTATTATTATTAAGAGAGAGAGAGAGAGAGAGAGAGAGAGAGAGAGAGAGAGAGCGAGAGAGAGAGAGCGAGAGAGAGATAGTGAGAGAGCGCGAGAGAGAGAGAGAGAGAGAGAGAGAGCGAGAGAGATCGAGAGAGAGCGCGAGAGAGAGAGAGAGAGCGAGAGAGACAGCAAGAGAGAGCGCGCGAGAGAGAGAGAGAAAGAGCGACAGAGAGAGCGACAGAGAGAGTGAGAGAGAGAGCGCGCGCGCGAGAGAGAGAGAGCGAGAGAGCGAGAGAGAGAGAGAGCGAG
>NC_081538.1:25721919-25751919 GCF_030273125.1 Centropristis striata | reverse complement strand
TACAAAGAGCATTGTAACTTGTCACATTAATGTATTGCTACTAACAATAATGTTCATTATCAATAGATCAGCTCGATATTTTCTCAATATATTGTTTTATTTATAAATAATCTAATAGTGATGACGTAAAATAGCTTGAGTTGTCTCGCCAACAGTCCACAACAGAAATATTTTTTAAATTTAATATCATATAAGTCAAGTCAAAGTCAAAAGTCACTTTATTGTCAGTTCTGCTAGTGTACACATACAGAGAACTGAAATTACTTTTCTCTCAGAACCCTAGTTTAAAACAAATATACACATACACAAGCTATATACAGAACAAAAATAAAATAAGCTAAAAATATATATAAATATAAGACTGACCAAAGCAACAAATGCTTACAAACACACACTGGAATAAGGAAAAGTTTGACATTTTTACTTAAAAAACTGGCGAAAATAATGAATAAATGATCATAAACGTTGCCAATTATTTTCCTGTCAATCCACTCACAGATTCATCAGCTACTCATTAGTCATAAACACTATATGTTAGTATAATATAGGGTATATAATGTATTTAAATCACTTGATTTTTATGCCATTATGTTTACATTTCTATTTTTTAAACTCTCTTCTCGTAATCTTCAGCTGCCTGCTGTTTACCCTTCGACAACACAAATACATGTAGGTGTCGTGGCATTAAAGCGAGCTGAAAGTGATGTAGGAGTGAGACGGAGGGGAAGAGAGCTGGAGTTGCAGTGATGGAGTCAGTGTCACCTCAGCGGTCGACTCCACAGGTTCATTATCGGCTCGAATGAGACAGATGGGCTTGTTGGGAGTGAGAGAGGAGGTGCGACTTTAAATGCAAACCAGGAAAACATGGCTGCTGATTACTCTGGAGCACGCTGGTTTAGAGGCCAATGCTTTCAGGGCATCATCAGAGCATTAGTCAGGGTTTCTTTTCACCCTTTTCTTTTCTGACATCTAGTCTAGATTTGTGCTCTGATGAGTTATCCTTGTCACAAACCACCTGGGTGTCCTTCTTCTGTCTATTTGTATTTATATATGCCATTATTTCCAGTGGTGGAAAGCAACAATTTACTCAAGTATGGTACTAAAGTACAACTTTGTTTATGTATTTTCATTTTCTGCTACTCTATATTTCTACTGAGGGGTAACTATTGTACTTTATGTTCACTACATTCAGTTTATAACTTCACAGTCAGATTATTAATACAAAATAGAGACATTATGTATAAAATATATGTATATAAAGTAATTCAAATAAGTTAAAGCCTTTACTAACTGCAACATTAAAGTGATGTACACATGAATCCAGCAATAAATAAATAAATATATATATAATTTTGAAGTAAGTTATTCTACAACTTGAGAACCTTTACTTTTGGTACTTTGCATATATTTTGATGCTGCTATTTTTGTACTTCTATTTAACTAGTACTGCAGTAATGCAGGACTTGTGAGTGTTTCTACACTGCAGTAGTTCTACTTTCTTTTCAGTGAAAGAGAGGGCGTATTTCAGTATTTTAAGGGAAGATATTACAATATATATTGTCAAAATAATGTAAAAATATCAAATTTTGTGTGCATTTCTCAATATCTTGTCTGTCGTGACGTCGATAAAGCAGCTTTGCTGATCTGTGTTTCAGCAATATTTACACCATTTGGATGACACCTTACGTTCTGATTCAAGCATGTAGGAGGGAAGATGGAGCAAACCGTAGAGTTGGATTACACAAAAATAGGCTTACCATGTAGTTATTCATATGGGCTAGACTATTATTTGATTATAAGACAACATGTCATATCTGCTCAGGCTCAGCACCGGCAAATTTTGAACAGCACCCAAGCAGTATGAATGTAAAAAACAATATGGAGAGGAGAGAATCTGAATGGGCCAAAAGTCAAAACCCTTCACATTGTCTTGGGGAAGGACCCACAAAACAGCTGCACAGCACCTAAGCCCTACTAATTAGTACTGTTTCTTTATTTTTTGGATCTAGATCAAGGGTGGGCAACTGGAGGTCCGGGGGCCACATACGGCTCGCACCCTCACTTGAAGTGGCCCTCAGTACAACTACATGCATTTGAGCATGAAATCTTAAAAGTGCAGTGAAAAAAATGCACAAAATTACTTCTTGCATTAATGCTTGTCTGCTGTTCTTGCACTGAAAAAGAAGAAATCTCAGTAAGTGGTTATTTTTTATTTGCTTCAAACCTTTTGTATTCCTATTTATACTGTTAAAAATGCATTTGAGCATGAAATATGTTAAGTTACTGCACTGTAAACATATTTAAAATTGCAGTTTCATCATATCTGGTTAAGTGCACGGTCCTATATGTGGCCCTGTGGTAGTGAACATGAAAAATTGTGGCCCCCTCCAGCATTTAAGTTGCCCATCCCTGATCCAGATAACATATAAAGGTGTACTTGTGATCCTCCCTCATAGCCACAAGGCTTGTAAAAACCTTCATCCAGCTATAAAAAGCAAGTCCACATAACCAACCATGCAGCAAACTAATCAGAAAATCAGACGACCAATCACGCAGCGTACCGCCTCGTCTTTCAGGGGAAAAGTTTGACCGTTTCGACAAAAAAGCTCAGGATTCAGTATCATGATAAAAGTTGCATTAGCAGGTTTGGCTTCAGAGAGGACCTCCAGCTCTCTCACTAACAGGTAATCCAGTCCTTTCACTCAGTCAGTCAGCCAATTAGCCATCCAATCAATCATTCAGCCAGCTGTCCGTCCAGCCACGTTCACACACAGCTGCTGTGTAAATGTGTTGGGATTCCTCCTGTCTAGCTGTGGCTGTTTCACTGATGTTAACACTGCTTTACTGCAACTACAGAAAAAAAATCTCATCAGCATAACCTTTGAAAACAACTTGACGGATCAAAGCAAGACCTCGGCTGATACTGTCGGCTTATTTTATACAGAAGCCAGTCAATGTCAATCACAAACATAGAAACACAGCAGGTAGCTCCGTGCTGTCACAGCCTCTTAAGTGCTGCATAATGAACATAACACATTCAGTAAAGGATTAATTTCTTTAACTAATATTTACAACTCAATCACTGTCCAGTTACACTGAAAGAAATTGGAGTGACATTTACTTAAAAAAAGCTAGGCAGGTTTTTCCACACAGAAAGTGTTTGTAATCTTTACTCAGGCTGTTTCTAAGTAATGTTTATTTAATAGAACCACTTATTTGTTTTAATGAAAATACACAAGAAAATTGCAGATTCACTGATGTCCCTCAATTACATTTTACTTGGAAATATCAACTAATTAAGCCAGTGAACTGGTTTAGTGAATATTACTTGGAACGAATGATTCAATTTACATACAAAACTGAGGACACATAATAACAAACAATCACTAAGTAATGCACTACATGAAGAACTGCTATTTTAAAGTAAAAGCACTGAATTCGTATTTCTTTGTAGAATGTATATAGATGATGGAAATAATAATAACAGGCCCAAAAAAAACATTTTTTTTCAGCGTAGTACAGCTTAGGAGTTAATGAAGAACGGAGGATTTGAGGAAAATTAAACAACAATAAAGCATCTAAAGTGCATTTTTTCTTGCTTTTCTTTCTTGCATTTGCGTCGGTTTCGACAGAGAAACATCTGCCATGGACTGCATACTTTAACACTGCGCTGTGTTGTGTCTTACACAAAATTTACGATGTACCCCTGCCCTGTGCCTCTTCCCTTTACATCTGAGGAATGTAAACAGACACCTAGAGCATATGAAGTGGCAGGGGAGAGGGGTCTGGGAGCAAAAAATCACAAGACTTTCATCGAGTTACTGCAGATTCAGGACAATTATGTGACTGTAATGTTGGCATTGATGAGGTCAATTTAGTTAGCATGCTGTTGCCTTTTTGGTCACTATATGTGTGTTTTTGGGTCAGTTTCTGCAGCTGGAGAAAGGACAGTAGTGTTTGCTGTCAGACCAGCCAGAAAAAAAGTTCAATTAGTGAGGTAATAAAGCCAACAGGTCTCTTCTGAAATCATTTGTGAAACATAAAGGGCCACATATTACAGCTAAGCTCTTGCAGAAACCTCCTTTCACAACAAGACAAGTGTGTGATGGAGAAGTAATTGACTAATCTTCAACATGTCAAGGTTTCTCTTCAACAAGCTTCCTCTTCTTCTCTATTGCACCAGGAAGATCCACTTCTCTTTTCTCTTCTGTTTCGCCTTTCGCCCTCTTTCTTCTCTTTCTTTTTTTTTTCAGCTCCATTTCCAAGCAGGAAAAGCCTCTTACAGCCAGCCAGACGACTAATAAGGAGCGGCTCCTGACAGCCAATCCCCTATAATTCCTCAGCACACTGCATTATGGTCAAAATAACCCCCCAATACACACACACACACACACACGCTCGCTCACTCACACACACTTGCTCGCATGCTCAAACACTCCTGAAAAGGCTAGGAAAGGAGAGAGAGAGAAATCCCACTACTATTCCTAAAACAGACATCATCATTCCTCTTCTTCTGAGCAGAAAATGATTGATATGCACAAGCATACACAAACACACCAGCAGCCAAGTGGAACAGCAGAGAAGGTGGGGAGAGATGTACCGACGCCTCTGTCTGTCTATTAGACGTGTGTACGGAAAGATAAGAGGAGAGAGAGATACAGCACATCAACATGATTAACAGGCTTACACTAACATACACGTAATTCACTGAGCCTCAGTATCTCAGCATCCGTCCTCACACTCTGCTTATCAGAGATGTCACCATGCTCCAAATACAAGATTTGATAAGACTTTTGGTTTTAAGGTCATGGCTCGATTCAATTTTCGATAAAATAAAATGTTTTTCTCAGCGCTGAAGGCTCAGCCATTTAAAAACTGTGAAGTCTTGATTTGTAAAGATCAACATATGATTCATTTTATGCCCTGAAAAGTGTCGCATAATTTGATTCATACCAGAATTCACATCAAATTCTTCTTTAAAAGACAGACTACACAGTATAGCAGCTAGTGGTCGACCGATACGGGTTTTTTAATGCCGATACCGATTATTTTGACATCAGTCTGAACCGATCCCCGATATGTGCTGCTGATACTTGAAGCCGATATTGCCTTTTCTCCCTCCATTTACATGATTTACACGTTGCATCAAGCCTTGCCTGGTGTTCGCTCAGTTAAATGGGCTAATTGATCGGCGAACGCACGCACGTATCGGCCGATACAAGTAAAAAACGCAAATATCGGCTACCTCTAATAGATATTTAAGGTTTCAATGGCCGGCGGGCTGGAATTATTTTCACTGTTTTTCGTCTGGAGTTGTCGAAATAACACTGCAAAGTTCTGCTTTTTTTATGTTTCATTCAAAAATATTCAGATCAGTGAAGCTTAAAGTTGAGGAAAGTTTGATAAAATGCTGCAGTTGTTGTCGTCCATACATGTTTGATATCAGTTCAGTTCAGTTTGACTGAATACTTTGTTGGTCAGTCTGTGGGTTTGACTCTCATTGTGGAGAAATGAAAAGACTCGGCCGATGCCGATGCAAGTAAAAAAATGCAAATATCGGCCGATATATATCGGCCGGCCGATATATATCGGTCTATCTCTAGTAGCAACTATATATATGTAGCATATTTCAATGTGAATGAACAAGTCAGATTCCAAAAACTTTGGTATGCTGTATAAAATGTAGATAAAATGTAAAAGAAATGCATTTAAGTCAGAATGAGTGTATACATTTCCAAAAAGCTTCTGGTTTGTAAAATGTCAGAAATAGTGAAAAATGTCCACCCCAGCTTCCAAAAGTCCAAGGAGACATCTATGCATGTCTTGTTTCGTCAATCTAAAACCCAAACATATTCAATTTGATATTACAGGAAACTGGTAATCTCCATATTTGGGCGGCTGACAACAGAAACATTTTCTGCACTTTCTGCATGAAAAATGACTTTAACCACTGATGGATTATCAAAATTGTTGGCAAAAATGTAAAACACTTGATTAACCGATTAGTTGACTAATTGTTGCAGCTCTAAATGTAACTATTGGCTGCTTTTCTATAAATATATGATAGTAAATTGAAGACAGCGGCGTCTTGGTTACATTAAAAAAAAAGGCAATTTAAAATAGTCTGTTTGGGAAATGATTCACTATTTTCGTGCACTTTATAGACAAATCAAGTGACTAGAGAAATCTGTAGCAGATCTACGGCTAGTAAAAATAATCTTGTAACATTGTAAATCAAACTTATGTAATGTCAACTTTTACTGCCATTTCTCTGGAGCCTTTGCTAGTAAAAACTTAACAGTGCATGGCAAAGTAAACCATGGGAAACTTTCCACTAAAACGTAACAGTGGTCCAATAAAACAGAAAGCAGCGACTGGAATTAACAACACCGTTGATAAAAAGCCAACTGCGGCTTTAAATAGCAGCCCACGCTGATGATACTTAAAAATGTATCTGTTGACCTGTGATGTCTTTTGAATTATCCATACATCCATGCAGCTTACTCTCCTCCTCCTCCTCGTTCTCCTCCTCCTGCTAACAGGAAGAGAGTATCATAAATATGCATGTATATCTGTTCATCCATCGTGAGGATGAGAGAGGAAAATTGTGTCAGTGAGCCTTGTATTTCATCAACAATTGGTGCTCTGATCGTCTGCTTAAAAATTCATGAGTGTCTTTAAGCTGCCCGGACTCTGAGCCAAGCGTTCCACTGAATTTAACACAGACTGAGCAACAAAACCGACTCATACATTGGTTGTATAAAACATAAGGGAGCAGCTCTTTCTGCAGGACTCTACTGAGTGTACAGGTGTATCCAGGTGAAAGGTCTCATCCCTTATTGATTGTATTGGTTAAATCCACTTTAGCTCTGATGGGAGAAAGGAGATAAAAGTAATCACCAGACAAACAAAGGGTGAAGAGCCCTTTGCTTTGGTTACTAAAATATTTCATCATTAAAATCCATATATTACTGTTACAAAAAGATTTAGTCATTAATCAGTCACATACTACATAAAAGGAGCACAACTCAATGCAACGCAAGGGATTTACCGAGGATTTTAGAATATATATTCTGGAAACCTTGGACATCTAAAATGTTGTACCAATCTACAACATATGGATATTTAACTGGATAAATGAAACTTTGACCTGATGGTGGCACTAGATGAAAAATCAGCGCATCCTCTGGGCACCATGAATTACTGTAAAATGTTTTGGTAATCCCTCCAATCCTTTTTGAGATATTTCACAAAAAATATGGACTAGTGCACTCTCCAAATCACAGGAGGCACAAAATATGTGTCAAAAATAGAATTCCTAATAAAACATTTTGGTGCTGCAGAGTTTTCCCAGCCTACAAATTCTATTCTACAGACAAGAAGAAAAGAAATCACAGCATGATTTGAATATATCTTTCAATAAAAATTAAATAGTGAACCATATCAATTGTAATATCAGTCAAAATGATCACAATTAGATGTTTTCAGATCAGGAAGCCCATGTCATCCTTATTTTATCCCCTTATTGTAAGGATTCATCCTCTGAGGACCATGAATGTCTGTACAAAATTTTACAGCAATTCATCCAACAATTGTTAATACTAGTTCAATGCCTGTTTGATATTTGCCCTTTCAAAATGTGCCTGTTTAACAACTTCACACTCAACACACTGTGTTTCCCTGGGTCCAACAAACAACTATACGAATCATGTGCTAACTGCTAGCTATTTTGGACCAAGCTATTAGAGGTGTGAATCAGCGAATCGGCCCCACGATACGATTTTATCCCGATACTCGAATCGTGATACGATATTATTGCGATTTTAAGCATTTTGTGCTATGGTGAGTATTGAATTCAATCAATTTTGATTTTGATGTGATTTGATCAAGAATTCTTTTGTCAAATAAGAGAAAATTCTCAGTCTATTCATCTCACTTCAGTCTTTTTATTTCTCCACAATGAGAGTCAAACCCACAGACTGACCAACAAAGTATTCAGTCAAACTGAACTGATATCAAACATGTATGGACGACAACAACTGAAGCATTTTATCAAACTTTCCTCAACTTTAAGCTCCACTGCTCTGGATTTTTTTTTAATGAAACAATAAAAAAAGCCTCCTTAGATCTTCTAGTTTCATATGATACCAGTATCTCCAGAATATTACTAAAAGTGAGCCCAATATGGCCTCCAGAAAAAAACAAACCCGCCACCCGCCAGCGGTCGGAACGCTAAATATCGATACTTGGCGGCCAAGAATAAATATAATATTGCCACGCAAAATATCGCAATACTATGCTGTATCGATTTCTTCCCCCACCTCCACAAAAAAAAATGGCAGCTGTGGTTACCAGAATAATTCTGCAAAAAATACAGTACAAATGTAAACAACTTTACAGAACAACTTGTAAGTTTAACTGGTATTCAGTGTACAATAATTAATAACTGAATGTTAATTTACCGGTATTCAATGCACAATAAGCAAAATCTGCATATAAATTTGGCATAAATAATCAGTATAAAAGCAGCATCATCCTGTTAAATTAGCAGTAAAGGACGGTATAATCTACAACTTTAATTTTTAATTTTTAGGATGTAAAATTTACAAGTTGTTCTGTAAAGATGTTGACTTGACATATGTATTGTATTTTTTACGGAAATATTCTGATAACCGCAGCTGCCAGTTTTTTTCTGTAAAAACAACGGGACATTTTTACAGTGTACCTCAAGTGTTCATTTCAACATCTCCGGTCTCTCTTTCTTCATCTGTTCTTAAATGCAAGACGCAGAGCAAGATGTATCCAGCATGCCGTTCGTTGGTGTAACAGTCAATCGGGGTCAAATACTACACAATGTTTACATTATGCACTTCTAATAAGTATGACACGTAGATCTCAAGAGCTACTACACTCCCTCGGTTCCCCTCATCACACCCGCCAAGTGTTAAGTCAGTCAGATTAAAGGGCTGTTGAGAAAATTGACAGACAGAGACTCCTTCAATTATAGTCAGAGTTCAGTCAAAACCAAAGTGGCAGACGGACTAAAGACAAAAAAGACATTGCAATCCCTTGAGCCACTAAACTAGCATGGTTAAAAATGGAAAAGTCCAGTACATAAAGCAAGGGTTGCTGGCTTGTGTGTGTGTGGTTCCATGTGAACATGTGGTACGACAGATGTGGCTGTGAAACATCTCCTGACCTCTGATTATACTGTTATACTACATCTTGGCTGATTCTCATCAACATGGTGCAGCTCATAGCAAAAATCCAAGAGCATTGAATACATATTTTCTTTGACCCTTTATAACATATACAATCTAAAGTCACTGTTTAATATAAATTTATAGTCCATTTTAAAAAATGTAAGGTATTTTCTGACATTTTTAGAGACACTTTGAGCAAAATTCATTACTGTAACACATTTTTAAATATTTTTTTTCTTTGGTAAGCACTTAAATAGCTCAAAGGTAGCTGGTATCACCAAAATGTATTTTATTAAAATATACACATATTTCAGTTCAAACAATTCTATCATTACCATAACATTTAGCCATTTTTTCTCATCAATTTTCATTCAGATTTCGTTCTTTATAAATTGTTAAAAACCATTATATTTGATTTTATTCTGTTAAATTAAACATTTTAAACAAATGTTTATTCATTTTTATAAAGTGCATTAAATATTTATTGTATATAAGTGTGGGGAAACCATGACATTTTTATCTGGACGCAAAAAAATATGTTTAAAAATATAGAAAATATTATTTTAACACAAAACAATGACTTGTGCCTCATTATGGCTATATTGTTCATTCATATAAAAGTGAAATATATTTAGTTTAATAAAGTATGTCCTTATAATCTTCACAGACAGAACTTAGACTGGCTTCATGAGAATCACCCTCTCATCTTTTATACCCTATAAGTGACTTCTTGAGATGTTTAAGTACATAATTGCTTTAAATGTCCGACTCATTCAAAAGCTAAATCTGGTGTATCTTTACTTTTTGTACCGAGAGGTTAACAGAAATGATATGCGAGTTAAGTGCTCCCTGTGATGAAGTAAAAGTGTTGAATTCCCTGTTGTGTATAATGAGTATTTTCTTTCCGTGTTGGCCTTTTAAACTTAATTTCCCCGGGGGGATGCCAGTGCTATTGTACTACTGTGATACACTGCACGGTTAGACAATTACTGTAAGCAGCATGGCATTACAGAGGTTTCTAAATCTGAAATATCTCTTTCCTTTAGGCTGTTGACCCGTGCACGTTGTTTATATAAAAGAACTAAAGACTCGGATCACAAGGTTAAAAATTCATGAGTGCCTTTAAGAGCCCCAAGGTAAGTACGCCTATGAAATCTGATAAAGGGCTCAACTCAAACACGCTGCTTCACTGAATACTTTTGAAGTGCAAAGCTTCATTTAAAAATCTTAAAAATGTAAATGTTGTAGAGCAACATAATTAAAATATCTGGCATAAAGGCAGAAAACTTGATAAATCTTTTATGGTGGGCTGGTGAGCTTTTTAATCAACAAGTTAAAAATATATCAGAGACCTTAAATGGTTTATTCTAACGCCTGAGGACAGATTTGGAAGTCATACAAGTTATCTGTTTTATTTATAGAAGAAGTTAACTTTTATTGCTCCATCTAATGTATCATTTCTCTGTTGGGTTATTGAGTAACGGTCTAATAAAGCGCCAACGAGACGCCATTTTTCGTCTATATCTCGAGTCGTGACACACCTTTGAATTCGTCTCAAACATTTTTTTTCTTCCCCTCTCTCCCCGTCTTTTTCATCTCTCCCTCTTCTCTGTATTTTGTCCTAATTGAAGGCTGAAAAGAGAGTTTTATATTCTGGCGGCATCAGATGATGAAAGGCCTTTGATCACTGTTTACCCCTGCAGGTGGTACACAGCGGTAGCAACATGAGATACATTCATATCTTTTTATGTTTTTCCTCTCTAGTCTTTCTTCCCTGTCCCCACTGTATATTGTCCCACTGCCTTCATGAAACCCAAAGTATATTGGACTGCGGTATGACAAGCACTTATTGTGATCCGTTGTTTGTGAAGTGGGCTGTAAATAGTGGAGGGATAATGTTACGACATCCTGTCCTGTGGCAGTTTGTTTCTGCACCATTTCCCACGAAGGCGGTGGTGAAATCTCACCACATGATAAGCTGGGTGACGAAACAAAGTGTTTGTTTCTTTGTGTTTTTCCCTCTTGGGCAAACAGGTCATGGTGGTATGTTTACCCAGCAGAGTTTTGGTCAGGGACAGCACATGAGTTTGCCAGCTCTACGAGGTCCAGGTAGTGGTAGAAAGTCCCCGTCCATCCAGCTGGAGCGTCATGTGTGGCTCTGCGTGGGTTCTAATATCAATCATGACATATCAAAGAAGAAGCCGGGGGCGGTGTTTAACGGAGGGACAAATAAATCTGTGTGCAGATAAACAAAAACCAAAAGATGGCACACAACAGCTCGCCACGCCTTAAAGTGGGTCGGGCTGGGGAAATCACAGGAGAATCATATACAGCATGGGTCTCAAACTCGCGGCCCGCGGGCCAATTGCGGCCATCGTGATGATATTTTGTGGCCCTCACCTTGATATGAAAGTTTAATGTGAGTTTTATATGAATGGCACTTTACCGTGTTGTGTGTGGAAGGTCCCTTTAATTACTTTTTTTGGTAATTTTGTGTATTTTTTTGGTAATTTTGTGTCTTTTTTTGGTAATTTTGTTTCTTCATTAAGTAATTTAGGATTTTTTTCTGTCATTTTGTGTCTTTTTTTGGTCATTTTGTGTCTTTTTTTAATAATTTTTTGTATTTTTTAATAATTTTGTGTCTTTTTTAAATAATTTTGTGTCTTTTTTTGGTAATTTTGTGCGTTTTTTGTAATTTTGTGTCTTTTTTAAATAATTTTGTGTCTTTTTAAAATAATTTTGTGTCTTTTTTTGGTAATTCTTTGGTAATTTAATCATCTATATCATGACATCAATATATATCATGATGGGAAATTTGGATACTGTGTTAATAAAATAAGAAAAGAAAATATTATAAAATATTTTTTAGAGATCCAAATATTCCATCAGTTTCAAAATCCATCATTTAAATCCGTCCTGCTTCTTGATTTGTAACTAGAACTCATCTGCTCAAGCAGCCACTTGACTAAAAGTGCATTGGATACTGTTTTGACATTAAAAATAATCTTTTCAGATATTGTTTAAAATCAAAAATGCAAAACATTCTCCGGTTGCAGCAGCTCAAATGTGCACACTGGGAACTTGTTTCAGTCGTATAGGTCTCAGAATATTTGTAAGGTTTCGACTTTTGGTCGGACATGCTGAAAAATCGATTCTTAAATACTTCATAATGAGAATAATCTGATCATTAAAGCCCTTTTTGCAACCTTGCCCAAGTTAAATCTCCATATATATCATCATATCTCTCACCACTATTCCAGCCAAGCTGCATTGAATATTTTATATGTTTATTTCAGTGCAGCGATCAGTCATTTAGACATTAGTAATAGGCTGTTCCAGTAAGGCTGCAGATATAGAAGACGTCTAGTCACATTAGGACTTGAGTGAGAGTGTTCTGGGACGGTGGATTGTTGCACTGCGAGTGAAGATGCTGCAGCTCCTTTACAGCCTGTGTAGATCTGCCTTCTGGAAATGACTATCTGTCTTGACAGCTGGACCAATGAGAAGAGCATAAATTAAATGCTGACCAGCTGACTGCCACAGCTAGACAGGAAGTGACTGGAAAAACAACTTTGTGACTCACTAACTCGCTTACAGATTG
Source organism: Centropristis striata (assembly GCF_030273125.1). Classification (NCBI taxonomy): domain Eukaryota; kingdom Metazoa; phylum Chordata; class Actinopteri; order Perciformes; family Serranidae; genus Centropristis; species Centropristis striata. The sequence continues at coordinate 25,739,115 of NC_081538.1, read as the reverse complement.
GGTGTCCAGCTGGTTGACTGACTAGCTAATTGAAGTAATGTCTTACATGCTAACCGGCGTGCTGACTAACTGGTTGGCATGACACACACACACACACACACAAAGCAACTGTCTTTGTGACTGTCATGCAGGCAGACGGGTGAGACGTCTAAGAATAGATAAAAGGAGGGACAGTATTCTGGGAACACACACAGACAAAGTGTGACGAATGTCTGGCAGATAAGTTACACGTGCCTTACGCTGCCATAAACACATAGTACCACAAGAGCGCACACACACACACACACACACGGACACACACACACGCTGCCTTTGATGTTCGCCGCCATCATTTCTCAGCTCTTTCATATTGCCACATATGGTAATTCACTTCTTGGCACTGGCCACTTCAAAGCTATGTAAACTACCTTCTTACAAACCATCTCCCTTGACCGGCTAATGCCATTTCCTCCACATGGCTGATCCCATGAAGAGGAAAATTCACAGATTATCCATAGCTCTATCCAGCAAGGCCAAGAGTCACAACAACACCAAGACACGCTGGCGTGTAAGTGACGCTCCCGTGTGTCGCTACAATTGTCAAGTCTGGGAGAGAAGTGCAACAAGAGGCAGATTTATTTGACATAATCAAAGATACCAGACTGCATTCACTCAGTCCATACAATTAACATACTGCGGAGGATTAAAAATAAAGCCAGAAGCTTATTCCCATTGTAGTCTGAAATACAATCCATTCTCTTTTTCGAATGGTGAAACAAAACTCTAATGGAAATAAGTAAGGGCTTCACTTCTTCATTAATAGTAGAATGTTCTTCTGGTGTTTCACCCCTGAAATACATTTTTATGAACAATAGCAAACAATGGCTGCAGTTACATGAGCCAAATGTTCTCTTTCCAAATGAAATTAATCCAGCCGGGGATTTCCAGTGAGGCCGTTTACAGTGTGCACTGAATAAAATGACTGAATGGCTACAGAACAGAGGGTGACATGGATGGAAAATATCCTGCCAGTGTTGCCCGTTCACTATCTCTTTCGTCTTAGCCCAAGTGCAGATTTCCTCCAATATTGATCCCGTCACTTTTACTCCTATTTAATCCAAAATAAATATACTTATTTATTACCAAGCTTTTACTCAAAAGATCACGGGCCGAGCTGAATATGAAAAGCACTTTAAGTGAGCTTTTTGTCGTATCCAACTACAGTTAAAAAGGAATACTTAAGACATTTTTTGGAAAATGTCCAATGGAGCATTATCGTTCCTGTAAGGCTGGCAGGCAAACGGTTTGGGGAAAAGACAAACTCCAGCCTGTAAAACCACAACCACAAACCACTCATTAAACAAATACAGTGTGTGAATTAGTGGGCTTCAGAGGTGTTTTTTTTACTATCTTTAGACAGAGCCAAACTAGCTGTTTCACTATGTTTCCAGTCTTTATGCTGTGCTAAGCTAACTGGTTTCTGGCTGCAGCTTCTATATCTATTTTACATATAGAGTGGCATCTACACTGCAAAAAAAAGAAAAGTTGGGTGAACTCAAAAGTTCAAGGCAACAAACTTCGATAAAATTTTAAGTTGGACAATTAAACTAAATATTTTGAGTTTTGTTTTTGAGTTTGCTCAACTCTGAATTCATAATTTTACATTGTAATAACTTTTCATCTTTACTTCCGCTAACTTCTGCAATGTGCTGAATTGGCAAGATTGTAATGCCGCTATTAAATGTCAATTTTGAGTTAGCATTGATACGCTAATGGCTACTCATGTAGCTGTAACAAGCAGCGCCGCTAGCATCAGTTAGCCGCTAGTATCAGTTAGCCGATTTCGCTAATGAATTTCACCGCTTTCCCGCATTTCACAACAAAGAAATAAGAGTTAGCAGAACTATTGTCCCTTGTTGTGAACCCCAACTTAAAGATATAAGTGACAACAACTCACAAACTTGTTTTTGAGCAGACAACTGGCTTCCTTTGTTGTGCTAACTTACATTATTGCCCTAAATGTCAATCATTTATATTTCCAAGTTTTACCAATTTAAATCACTGTTTTAGGCCAAAAAATACAAGTTGGCTTTTTTGCAGTGTATCTCCTCCTCTAAATCTCTGCAAGAAAGTGACAGTCGGTCGTTTCAAGGTGCAGTTTGCAGCTCGACTACACAATCAAACGGCTCCAACAGCTGTTGTAGCAGCATTAAGAGAAAGCTGACAAATGTAGCCCACTTAACATGCTTCTAATGACCAAAACAAAATTTATTTGGCAGAACACCAAGTCTCCGTGACTCATCAGTGACCATCATACAGACAGAACTAAAGCAAAATATGTGACGCATAGCTAACAGCATCCCTACATGTGAAATATGAACATTTCATCTTTTGCAAGCATTAATATTTGACCGGATTTGAATATTTCAGTCAGTGTTCACGACAATAAACTGAAAGATTTCCGTGTATCTGCATCCCAAATGTCTCCCTCATCCCTTTCAATTTATGTTGAATAAATAATGAAACATCGTGACTTCATGCTGAAACTCTGCAGCATATATTATGACAGTCAGATGATAATATAACATCTCAGCAGGGTGCACAAGATTCTTCATCTGGTGTCAGCTTTTACTCCAGAGTTCATAAATTAGAAAAGGATTCTGACATGCACAACGTACCAAATCCACACCTTCACCAATTTCACACGATTTATTCTGTTGTTTTTTTGTTTTTTGTCGAGTGAGGCAACAGATTTATCAGCACAAACTACTCCTGCTGTTATAAAATTGGACAGGGCGAAGCAGCTGCGGCACTCCCCAGTGATGCACAATCTCCTGGAAACCTCGCTTAACCAAAGATGGTTTCCCCCGGGGAAAACACCCAGAGGAAGAGAGACTCTATAAATGATACAATAAAAGTGAGAGAGTGGTGAGACTTCCCTTGGCGATGTATTATCCTTACAGTACATGTAGCTCAGCATCTCACGAAAAAAAGGAATATAATGAACCGGACAAATTATCATCTGTCAAATGGATTTTAATAGGATTATACTGTACCATCCCTTTTTTAAATGAGATGAATTTCCTTTCCCAAATGGCCATTATATTCTGCTTTAATGTGTTTACATGATGCATATTTAATCTGATTGGCACGTTAATTACTGGTGAAATAAAAGGCTTTGTGTAAAGCTAATATGAACTCTTCTGTTCACGCTTTATTGAAATTAATTTAATGAATTTAAATGAGTGAATACAGAGGGTTTTTTGCCACATATTTTTGTATTTATTTTAGGTAAAGGGATATAGATGGAGAGTGAAAACAAAAGTCTGAAATACAACCAAATTTGATTTAAAATTAATACGTCTAAAACATTAAAAAAAAACATTATTTAATATTTTGCTAATCCTTTGAGACATATATTCAATTGAAAACAGTACAAATATGATATATTATGTGTTCGGACTTCTGTATCCATTCTGAATTGGATGCAATTTGTTATTAATTATGTTTTACACAGCGCCCCAACTTTTGTGGAATAGGGTTTGTACAACTACACTGTAAAAAAAGATAAACAATACAACAGATTGCACGCAGTATTATTAATCAAATATAAAGTTGAGTTATTAACAACTTAAAAGGAAGTGACTGTCAAATAAAATATTATATTTATTGTGGTCAAAATAAGTAGATTCTATTTCAAACATTTTTCTATTAAAGTTACTTAAACAACTGCCTCAAAATCAAGGACGCATTTATATTTAATACATTTTATCAAATATATTAAGTAAAATGAAATGACTACAGAACAATTTATTACAGTGTAGGATATCTGATCTTATAAATCAACAAATATTCAATTTCCGACTTGGATTTTGGCAATTTTAGCTACACAATCTGTTGCTTTACTTTGCCACAGTTCTCCAATAAAAGTCAATCAGTCACAAACATGTCAATCAGACACAAAAGGGTTAAAATGATTGATTTGACCTCCAAACACACAAAAAGCCAGACAGAGCCACAAAACAAAGACTAAATTGACAGATAGATGCCACACATTCCTGACAGTGGCGTTTGACAAACTCAAAACTGCTGTGTGTGTATGTGTGTGTGTGTGTGTGTGTGTGTGTGTGTGTGTGTGTGTGTGTATGTGTGTGCGTGTGTGTGTGTGTGTGTGTGTGTGTGTGTGTGTGTGTGCGTGTGTGTGTGTTTGGTCTGGTCTCTGGCCAGTTTTCACTATCAACAGCAGCTGCCAGTCGCACCAGGGTGTCAGGCTGCTGCTGGCATTCACACACACATACACACTCATGAACACACACACATACACACAAATTGCCCAAAAATCAATACTGTTTTCTCCTCCCCCTCCCCTCCCCCTCTCTTCACATGCTCCAACACAACATGGCTACAACCCCACAGGGAAATACACACACACACACACACACACACACACACACACACACACTGTTGGACATGCAAAATTGTTTTGATCCATCACTGACATGAGCTGAAATGATGCTGCTGCTGTGTATCAATGCCATGTTGAGTCTGTTAACACCGTGACTGTAACGTGGCTAGCCTGGACAAGCTACAACACCACAACATGTGAAGCTTTATGAGAATTTAGCTTTCAAAATTAGCAAAAAAATAACCTCTAATATAATCCCTCACTCTGTGTCCTGCTCATAGTTTGTGTTTATAAGCTTTGGCTAGCTGCGTTCTCACAATAGCTACTATAAAATAAACATGACTGCCAGCAAAATGAATAACACACTGTCAACAATTGTCTTGTATATTAACAGTAAAATACTGGCAGCAGGGTAGCCAGCATTCTATTGTTAATGTTACAGTTCCTCTACTGTTATCTACTTCACAGTATGGTACTGTGATGAAACCACATACTGAATTACCTGTATTTCCTTAATTTTTACAGTAGACTAAAACACAGTATAGTGCTGAAGCTAGTTGCAATATTGTTGCAGTATACAATGCAGACATTTTTTTGTAAATAGAGCATATTACTGTCTGAAAGCCAATAACTACAAATGAAGCACTGTCCTCACTGTAACCTCAGTAATTGTAATATACCATATACTGAATGAGTTAGTGAAGTATAATATAGCCATTAAAATGTGGACAAGAAGAGACTTAGAAAATATCATATATATTATATATGTTATGGGAAACGACAACCTACCTACAAATATTGCCCAGAATGCATTGTTTTCTACAGTATAATGCCTTTGTAATGGAAAACACTATGTTACTGTCATAATTTGGCTGTTTTCTTACAGCAATCCGTTACAGAGCAGACAAACAGAAACACTCCTCCTGAGCAGTATCCTGTCCCAGCATCCTCCCAGCTCCCCCACTCACCGATACGAGGTCTGTTTTCTGAACGCCAGTCCTCTTAATTTCTCCTCCAGAGTCTCCTGCTCCATGTCGGGCAGACTGCTGAACGTGTCGCTGCAGCAGCCCACGCCAGCTTCCTCTGAGCCGGCTCCGGACTCCGAGTCACCCCCGTCGGCTCCCAGAGAGGCCAGGCGCCCGCTGAAGCCCCCCGCCGCCGGGCTGGTTCGGTCCTTCACTTGGGGGTCCATGCTGGTCGGTCCGTGGTGTCTCGCCCCGCTCTGGACCCCCCTCTCTCCCGGCTTGTGAGGGGACACAGGTGCCGGTAGCGGAGCGGAGAATTTAACGGTTTTTGGGGCAGTAAACGCGGCGCCGTTAACGGTTCTGTACGGCTTGACCGTAGTGAGTGCTGACCGCTGGCCGCCTTTATATACTGCAGCCAGTCACGGCAGCACGCGCAGCCGCCTGGACAACAGACCGAACTGCACTCACGAGCCCAAAACCAACTGGCAGCGAACTACGTCAAGCTGGCGACGTCAGACTGGAAGTGGAGCGCCTGAACCTTCAAAATAAAATAAAAATAAAGTTCAAAAGGCAAGGAAAGTTCACTGTTTGCCAAAGCATCAAAATAAAATATTGTCCAGATATTGGTGGGGGTACACAATAAAAGTAATACGAACATTACCACGACATTAAGACTGATTTCATTGCTTGACTATCACCCAACTATTTATTTTATTAGTGAATCCACCTCTGATCCTGTTTGTATTTCTATCTTCAGCCAGTGAATACCTAAACACAGACGCTCTCTACAAAAAGGGGCAGAGCCGCCTCTTTTTCTTAAGGAAGCTCGGATCTCTTGATATTTGTAGTAAGATGCTGCAGATGTTTCATCAGTCTGTGGTGGTAGTGTGTTGTTTTATGCTGCAGTCTGCTGGGGAGGCAGCATCACACACAGAGATACAAGGTGGTTGGACAGACTGGTCTAAAGAGCTGGTTCTGTGGTTGGAGCCAGGTTGGACCATTGGAGGAGGTGGTGGAGAGATGCACTGTCAAGATGTTCCAGGCCATCTTGAAATACCCGGATCATCCACTACACAAAACCTTTATGGACCAAAAAAACAGCAGTGGACGGCTCCTCTCTCTCTGTTGCAGGACGGAGAGATATAAAAGATCCTTCTCTCCTACAGCCATCAGGCTGTCTCATTCTAACAGAGTTACCAGACTAACTGAATTTCCCCTCTGGGATAAATAAAGTAATTTTGAATTTTGAATTTGAATTTGACTATCACCCAACCATGTATTTTATTAATGAATCCACAATTGTTACCTGTTTGAGCTTCATAACCTTTCTGTTTCTTTTACTAATTGTTGAAGATATTTCCATGTTATAGTACTGGCCCGATTAAGAAGGGTTGAAGCAAGGTTATATCAGCTCCTTGACATTATTGGTTATTATTTTTGTCTACAAGTATGTATGTATATATGTGCATGTATAGTGTTTTGTTTTGTTACTTTTGTTCTCTGCTGTAATGCTGGCTATATGTCTACATCTCTTCAGTGCAAATAACAAGAAAAATGTGATCACAAAAAAATCACTACTTGGTAATAGAAATATTGTTGAGAAAACTGCTTACTTACCAAAGCTATAAAAAACCTGATTATCATCCCAAGGCTGCACAGATGAAAGAACATGACAGAAAATAAATTGTGTGTTGAGTGAGCTGTCTGACACATCTGTGTGCCAGCAATTATATTATTAAGTGTTGAAAGGAAAAGTGTGAGGATTTGGTAATGTACCTCATAATTGATTAAATGTCAACAGTAATTCAATTAGATGCTTTGAAGGTACAAAATTTTTTACTGCTAACTAAACCAGGTTGAATAAAATAGGTCTTCTATCTGATGACACATACACATATAGATTCAGAAAATGACATTTCTGTACACCTTAAATGGATTTAGATGGACCTTGTTTATGTTTTGGATTTGCACCTTATTCTTCTCTTAACTTTCTGGAGTCCATGAAAGCACCGGCACATGACTTCTTCATGATGTGACGATATAAAAATGAAGCAACATTGAGTTGCTTCCCATCAGCTTCCCTGTAAAGTTCTGGCTTGAAACTCCATTCCAATTTTTTTTTTTGATAATATTCGGCCAAGTAAAACCGGAGATATTGTCAAATATATTTAGTATAAAATATGAAACTAGATATTATCCTCATTTTACCTGTTATATGTTATATATGCAACCTGTATTCATATTTGCAATATTTAAAATTCTGTGTTTTGAAACCTAATTTTCAAGATCAGATTTTATGTTTCCTTAGTTTTTGGGAGGGTCAAAATTTTGATCAATTAAGTCAAAGTTAAAAATTAATTAATGGGTGAGGTTGCGTTGAAAAACTGATACCAACATGGCATGGTAAAAGATTTTGTAACGGACATAATAGCCAAAGATTTCAGAGGGTTAATAACAATTTCCTTTAGGATAATTTAAGTCTTAAACCCATGTATCAAAAAGGCTTTTATTTTTTAAATACGTCACCGGAAGTCAGCTATTTGATTGTTTTGAGACATGACAGGTTTCAGAAACTGCGATGCTGTGAGGGCGGCGACAATTAACACGTTCAGAGTGTGCGGAGTGCAACTAGCCGCAGCATCCTTCCGTCCATCTATAAGCTTAAATCCTCCGGTGTGTGTGTGTGTGTGTGTGTGTGTGTGCACATCCATCTGGCCCACGGGATGAGCAGCGTGGCATTGTGGGATACTCCCTCTCCTCCTCCTTTCTGCAGCATCATCAGTCAGAAAGTAGGGCAGAGGGTGAGCGCACACGCACGAACACACGCACTCTCTCAGTATCTCACTCTAAAAACACTAATCACACACACACACACACACACACACACACACACACACACACAGTCCCATATGCTGCGTTCACGGACTGTTTGTGTGTCATGATGATGATGTTCTCACGTTGTCTTTTTAATGTTGACTCTGCAGCAGAACATGCAGGTTCTTGCTGTCCAGCATCAGGACACATCTGTCCTCCTGCTGCTTCACTTCACTGCACCGAGCCGTCACATCAACACACTCATCGCTGACCTCAGCTCAACTCACTGACCTTTATCTTCTGCAGGGGAGCATCTGTCTGCAATCTGCACTTATTAACCCTCTGGAGTCTCCAAAAGCTCCAAATCATGACTTTTTCATGACATCCAGACTAGAAAACAAAGCAGCGTGGAGCCCTACTGTAAATTTACCTCTAAAGTTCTGGCTGTAAACTCCATGAGGCCAGTTTCAGTTTGATGATGATATACCAAGTAAAACTGGAGACAAGCTCAAATATATTTAGTATAAAATTATAGAACTGGATGGAAACCTCTTATATGTTATATTTTAAATTCTTTATTGAGCATGATAGTGTTAAGTAAAAAAAAAAAAAGATTCAAAATCACATTTTATGTTGGACTAAAGGACTAAAAAAGACACAAAATGACCAAAAAAGACACAAAATGACCAAAAAAAGACACAAAATGACTAAAAAAAGACACAAAATGACTAAATGAGACACAAAATGACCAAAAAAAGACACAAAAAGACACAAAATGACTAAAAAGACACAAAATGACCAAAAAAGACACAAAAAGACACAAATTGACCAAAAAAAGACACAAAATGACCAAAAAAGACACAAAAAGACACAAAATGACTAAATAAGACACAAAATGACCAAAAAAAGACACAAAATGACCAAAAAACCCCAACAGAAGACACAAAATGATTAAAAAAGACACAAAATGACCAAAAAGACACAAAATGACCAAAAAAAGACACAAAATGACCACAAAAAGACACAAAATGACAAAAAAAAGACACAAAATGACCTAAAAAAGACACAACATGACCAAAAAACCCTAACAGAAGACACAAAATGACTAAAAAACACACACAAAATGAGTCATTTTGTCTTAGTATCATAATTTAGACTTAATACATGAACAATTTTACTTTGCATGTCATATTTTAAACTGAATATTTACATATTTTACATAAGTTGTACTTGAATAGTCAATATTTTGACTTCATAATGGAAAATGTTTATTTATTGTCTTATAATGTTGACTTATTGTCACATAAGCTGTATTTTATAAGTCTGCAACACTTATTATCATAATTTTGACACAAAAGTCAAGATTTTGACTGATTATCTTGTAATTTTGACTTAAAATGATGAAATGCTAACAGAAAAAAATACTTTCTAACTTATTAACATATAATAGTGACCTTCATTTTACTTTAATGCATAACTTAATCTATTTTGTTTCCTTTCCTGGCAGAAATGTGCTTCCTTAGAGGGGGGAGGGTGAAGAAAAAAAGCACAATTTTAGAAATTAATGAATAAAAAAGGTCTTTAAACCATTCATGTGATTGAACTAGACTTTGAGATGATCCCACCAGGACACAAAGGCAGAAAACAAAGTAGAAACTTTCTCTGTGAGCCCTGATGAAAGGACTTTTCATTTTATAATTAACAAGTTGTGAGTCTGAAAACTCCTGCAACCCTGTGAAATCAGATCACAGCTGCTTGATGTGTTTTCTGACTCTGTTACACGTGTTTCATCACAGTTTACAGAGTCTGCTCTGGTCTTAATATCGATTTCATTACCACCATGATGCTCCGTAACTGGAGCGCTAATAGAATTGATTGTTGCTGCGTTCCTCTGAGTCTGGCCTGTGGAGCGGCTGTGGGACGTTGTGTCGTCTTGGGATTGTCAGAACAAATCTCACGACTCATTACGAGGCGCTGCTGCAGATCTGTTTCAGGATCTTTGTCACGATGAAGGACGTAGACCAGGAGTCTCCAACTCGCTTATATGAATGGCACTTTACCTTGTTGTGTGTGGAAGGTCCCTTTAATTACTTTTTTTGGTAATTCTGTGTCTTTTTAAAATAATTTTGTGGCTTTTTTTTAGCAATTTTGTGTGTTTTTTAGTAATTTTGTGTCTTTTTAAAATAATTTTGTGTCTTTTTTAGTAATTATGTGTCTTTTTTTAATAATTGTGTGTCTTTTTTAATAATTTTGTGTCTTTTTTTAAATAATTTTGTGTCTTTTTTGGTAATTCTGCCTTTTTTGGTAATTCTGTGTCTTTTTAAAATAATTTTGTTTCTTTTTTTAGTAATTTTGTGTCTTTTTTTGGTCATTTTGTATCTTTTTGGGTCATTTTGTGTCGTTTTTAATAATTTTGTTTCTTTTTTGGTCATTTTGTGTCTTTTTTGGTCATTTTGTTTCTTTTTTAAAATAATTCAGTTTTTTTTCTGTCATTTTGTGTCTTTTTGAGGTCATTTAGTGTCTTTTTTGGTAATTTTATATATTTTTTGGTAATTTTGTGTATTTTCTTGTCATTCTGTCTTTTTTAAGTAATTTAGTGTTTTCTCAGTCATTTTGTGTCTTTTTAGTAATTTTGTGTCTTTTTAGTAATTTTGTGTATTTTTTTGTAATTTTGTGTCTTTTTAAAGTAATTTAGTTTTTTCCTGTCATTTTGTATCTTTTTTTAGTAATTTTGTTTTTTGTTTTTTTTTTGGTCATTTTGATACCGCCTCCAGCGGCCCCCAGACATAGACGCTCCTACAGAACGCTGTGTTAACCATGAGACGCCTGTAATGGAGTTTAGCCTTAACTTAATTTAAAGTTGACCTAAAAAATGCTTTGAAGCCAACAACAACTATCTATTTTCCACTGGAGAAAACGCTATATATAGGCAGTTGTTGCATGTTTGTATTTAAAGGGACAGTTCACCACAAAATCAAAAATACATGTTTTCTCCTTGCTTTCTTGTTCATTTTAATGCCTGGTACAACTAAATCTACATTTATTTTGGACAAATATAATGATATCTAGACATTTTCCATGGTTTTCTTGATAATTATTTTGGTTATTATCAAGAAAACAAAGGGAAAAATGTCTAGATATCAGCTCTTAAATTAAACTCTTATGAGTTATTTTTTGTTGTTCTCATTATATTTGTCCAAACAGATGTAGATTTAGTTGTACCAGGCATTAAAATGAGCAAGAAATTGAAGAAAACAAGGGTGGTCTAATCATTTTTTCCATGACTGTATGTCTTGTGAGGTCAATGTGACTTTGATCTTTAACCTACGAAATCTAAACAGTTCATCTCTGAGTCTAAGTGGGTGTTTGAGCCAATTTTGAAGAAATTCTCTCAACATTTTCCTGATAAAATTAGCTCATGAGAACGATCACAGTGACTCTAACCTTTGGACTTTCAACACCAAAACACAACTGCTTCACCTTTGAGTTTTAACGGAAATTTGTGCTAAATTTAAAGAAATTCCCTCTCGGATTTCCTGAGAAATCGCCCTCACAACCGACAAATACCCGGGAAAGTCCAACGGCATCATCTTTGTTCCAAAACATGAAACATCAAAGTATCGTGTTAATATGATACGACAGAAACAGTCACAGCTGGCTGGGGCTTTTTTCTCTTCTTTTTTCTTTCTTCCTCCTCTAATGACCAGCTTCCCACAAACAGACCACACACAGTCATAATGCGCTTTTGAAAAATATGCTTTTACTAAGGAAAATACTATATTTTGAAAGCAATAAGACAGAAGTGGCTTTACACAGAACAGGAGCAAAACTGAAAGAAAATAAAAGCTCTCCACTGGCTGCAAGAGAATTTCCCATAAAAAATAAAATAAAAAAATCACTCAATACACTCAGCAGTGAGAAATGTAGATGTGGTTAAATAGGAGAAAAGACTGTCATCACTGCATCCAAACATACAGATTTAACAATAAATCTTTTGCCAATCATCGATCGAAGCTTAAATATGAGACCAAGATATACAAATATTGTTTTTTAGTCTCTAAACTGGGCTAGGATCTATTTCTGATGATAGTTTAAGTCATCCTCAGTTTGTAAAATATAATTTCTCATGTTTCCGGGCTTCGATTTGAACAGTAAATAGTGAGTTTTTAACAATTTCTGTGTTTATATTTACAGCGTGGACGCACAGAAAGTGAACTGAATAAAAAGGTCTGTAACACACATGAAAGAGAAAGTGTTTCAGTAAAGCTCAGAAATAAAAACAAACATCTGTAATACAGTTGAAATGAGCAACAAGACTTTTAAAGCCACGATGTTTGATTAACAAACAGAACAGAAAGTCAGAACAAACCATGAAGCGAAAAGCATCTCACCTTCATAATTCATCGACAACATCAAATCCAAAATAGACTCTGAATGAATTATGGATTGGTTTATAAACTGCAGATCCCAGACACATTTAGACTTGCTTATTTATTAACAACTTATATTTACAAAAATAGATACTTTTTTTTTTTTTACTTTTTGGCAAAATGCTGAGAGATCAGAGCAACATGAAGCTGAACGTGTTTAAGGCAAAAAGCATCAACAGGGTTAAAGGCCAGAAACAGTTAGTGCAGAAAGTTCATTCTGTGGTTCCAACACACATTTTTTAAAGGAATAGTTAAAACATTTCGGGACTTATTTGCTTCTTGCAGAGCGTTAGATGACAAATATTGCATATTCTAGTTGAAAATGCAACAATTTTGCATGACTTGCTGCGAAAACCCTATCAGCTTCTCCTGGATTAAACCAAACTCCATTCAAAAAACGAACATTTTAAAAGTTGTTTGCTTGTCATCTTGTGGACAGACCTGACAAAGCATAAATTCAGACTTTTTACACTTCGGCATCATGATCTAGTTATTTCAGCATACTTTTGATCCATTTATTGCAATTAAATCATGTGATATCTGTTTATTTTGGTTTGATATCGCTCTAGCTGTGCTGTAGTGGTAGTCATCCAGGCACAGTTCATAGGAAGTTGGCGAAATTCACCTTTGGATGATTATGAACCCTGAAACAACCGAAATTGGTTCTGTGACTTCCACAACAACAACAGTTGTTATTTTGCCCATAAGTGATGCCGTAAAGAGGAGACAGTGTTGTTTAAACTGCCATGTTTTGTGCGAGGAAAGTGAAAAAACACAATATGCAGCGGTCAAGAAACCAAAGTTGAAAATTCACTATTTGTTTTGGTGTGAAAATAGTGAAAAGCTCCCTTTTGAATATCTTATTTGATATTTAGTAGTGCTGTTAAATGTTTTTTTTCATTTTTTGGACAGAACCAGGCTAGCTGTTTCCCTCTGTTTCCAGTCTTTATGCTAAGCTAAGCTAACTGCTTGGTGGCTGGAGCTTCATACTTATCGTACAAGTCTGAAAACAATATTTATTTTCCTATCTAGCTCTTAGCAAAAAGGCAAGAAGCATATTATCTAAAATGTGAAACTATTCCTTTAAGAAAAGACAACATTAGGGGATGCAGAATAAGTTATTTTGAGGTGAAGTTTGCTGCTCGACTGCAAACATCAGATGCTTTTGACTTTTGACTCATACAGACAGAACTCAAAAGTCAAAATGTCTAAAGCAAAGTTAACAGGTTCCTTTAACTTTAACTGGAGAAGAATGCCAGATTTGAGCTGCAGATTTATGGAGAAACCTGTAAACATCCCAAATATGATGTTTGGGATGACGTTTTTAACATCAACATTATAATAAAAAGGTTTTCAAAGGAGCACAGGAACCCCGAGCTAAGCCCTCGATGTTTGAAATGTAAAGTCAGCTGCAGAAAATATATAACAATAATATATAAAAGAGTACAATAAAATAAAAATAAAAAAACACAAAATATGAACATAGACAAGTATCAAAATGGGATGTATGCCTCGCTGGAATGGAATAATAACATTTAATATTAAAAGAACTATAAAGAGCAATAATTTTATGAAAAACAACCCAAAAAAAAGGTTTTCTATAAATACAAAGGTTCTCCGTCAGTGTCCTGTAAAAAGCCTCACACGTCATACTTTAATATACTTTTCACTGGAATAAATGCGCCGCTGCATTATTCACTACATCTATTTTAATTTATCTCAATGTGATTCAAGCCGGGATAATTCAGACGACTGATGAGTTGACTCATGTAAAAATTATTCAGTGCATTTTTACTTCAGGAATCAAGGCAACCAGTGCCTCTTTGTTATTATTATAATTATTATTAATATTAATTACTATTACAGTGTTTCTGATGAAGCAGAGATGGAACATCAGCAGTGGTGCAGCTGCTGTATGAGGTTTGCTCCAGGACACTGAACCATGCTCTACAGGGGAGAGGTCAAAGGTCATCCAGGGGTTTTAGGGGGGGTGTTGGTGGTGGTGCGGGGGTCAAGAGGGGGGGGGGGGGGGGGGGGGGGGGGGGGGCATCAACCTCAGGAGGTCTCGTTGACCGTTCGCTCCAGCTCTATCACTTTACTGCTGCTCTGCTCCAGAGACCTGAGAGACACAACAGAGGAGAGATCAGACAGCAGCTAACAAAATATCTCTGTTAATGTGCTGAGCTGCTTTATAAAGTTATACAGTTGTTTTGTGTGTCACAGTGGTGGAGGAAGTGGTCAGTTGCTTTACTTAACCCATTTAAGCCAGGTAAACATTACCATCTACCATTAAATCCGGGGGGCGCTGTTGCGTTTTTCTACCATTAAAGCCGGGAAAGCGGGTACGTCGTTTTGTAGTATTTGTAGTTTTTTCCACCTATTTTCGGTCTATTGGCCAATGAATCAGAATACATGTGGGAGTGTCACAATGCAACACATTGATTTAAAAAAAAAAACTTTATTGAATGTTTGGACAAATAAACTCAACTTCTCATGAAAGTCACAGGTATAAGCTCTAAAAGATACTTTTTGAATTTCTTTTCTCTGCTACAGAGGCTGAAAAATCTATTATTTAGTAGGTGTTGACACTGTTGAATTTCCAGAAAAACTTCAGGTTTTAGGGGGTTATTTTAAAATCGACCAGAGGTTTTACAGGCATATTTTCCAGGTGTTTTAGGCCTAAATGGGTTAAAGGGACACTGTCATTCTGTTTTCCCTGGTTTTTGTGTCTAGCAAGCCCATATTAGGCGCATATTAGGTGCATTAGGTACTTTTCCCTCTAGTGAGCCGCTATGGGTGTGGCTTGGGAGAGAGGATCCGCCCAACTTCACCGGTTAGCGGCTCAGAAAGTACCTGCCTCGGGTCGGTACTTTCTTCACGCATGTATGATTCATTTGCAGACTGGACACTGAGGGGTTAACATCTCCTGCTCTGACTGCAGCTGGGAGATCTGTTGTCATTTTTACTTTTATTTGGGGAAAAAATAAATCTGTGACTCATATTAAAGGGAAAAGTTTGATGTAGGTGGCGCTCATTTCTTTGTGTTTGCAGCTCACTTCTTCTTCTTCTACCTTACTATCTTAGTTTACAGTGTGTGTGTGTGTGTGTGTGTGTGTGTGTGTGTGTGTGTGTGTGTGTGTGTGTGTACCTGTGCAGGTCCAGTCGCAGGTTTTTTGACGTCTGCGTTTCGTTGCTTTTATTCCTGAAAGGCGGGTGTGTCTCCACCATGGTGGGCTCAACCACCTCTTCCACTTTCTGTTGCTCTGAGCGACGCCACGTCGCCATGACGACAGCTGGCGTGTCCTCCCATTGGTCGGGATATTCCCCGCCCAGGCCGAGGAGGTGTGGCTGCTCGTCTTCGAAGGTCGATAACAGACTCCTCGACTTCACTATGAGAGAAAATAAAACATGGGGAAAATTAGTTTAATGATATATGACAGGAATATTTTAATTGAATAATGTTATGTGGATTTTAAAAAATATTAATAAATATTAATTAATAAAAAACAAACAAAAAAATATTTTAATTTACTTTTTAAAAGGAGATTAAATTATTCTTTATTGTACTACTTTAAGTAAATAACATTAAGTTTGCAATTATAAATATTAAAATATTAATATAAACCAAACTCATTTTAATTTAAAAAATGTTTAGAAGTTAAGTTTAAAAGTTAAGTTTAAATAATTTTTATTTTACTATTTTTATTTACTATTTATTCATAAGACATTTTAATAAAAAAAATATTAATATAAACAGTAAAGATTTGAATTTACTTTTCAAATAAGCTTAATTTATTCTTGATTATGCTATTTTAATTTAATAATATTATGTTTGTAATTAAAAATATTGATATAAATTTAGAAAATATATATAGTACAGAGTTTTATGTACTTTTAAATATTAGTTAAAATTATACATTATTTTAATATTTAATTTTAAAATATTATGTATGTAATTAAAGTGTAAAAATAATATAAATATAAACTGTAAAAAATAAATACTTTTTAATAATAATTCAATATATAGAAACTGCAACTCCCTGCTCTCCGTGTCAGTATATAAATATGTGCGTTGTGTTACTGTTTGCCTTTGAAAACCAGAGCAGCCTGTGTGTGTGTGTGTGTGTGTGTGTGTAAGCAGGATGGGACAGGAAACTAAATTCGATTGTTAAGAAAATTATATTTAGTCTCTATTATAAAAGTGTGTGTGCGTGTGTGTGTGTGTGTGTGGGATGTAGTAGAGAGGATGTAGTGAAAGGTCAGCTCTTGTAATCAGAGGCTCTGTAGCTGTTATTGCAGCTCTGTAGGTGGAATCTGATTACTGGTGATGTTATAATGGACCTCCACAGTTTTTATAGTCTGAACTAATGATTCATTACAATACAAACAGCAGGATAGAGCACTTTGATTCAATTAAAGCCAATTAAATTGTATTTATGTAGCCCAAAAATCACAAATCACAAACTTGCCTCGGAGGGATTTACAGTCTGAGTCTGAACAGAACATGAAATCCTCTGTCATTCGACTGTCAAACCATAAAAACTCCTAATAAAAACCCTTTAAGAAGGGAAGATATGGAAGAAACAGAGGAATGATCCCCCTC
>NC_081538.1:25711919-25716919 GCF_030273125.1 Centropristis striata | reverse complement strand
CAAATGATCGCATATTTCACTGCCTGAACATACCCCAAAACTCATGAAACTTTGAATATAAGTCACACCTGGCGAAAATTTTTATAATCTATTGTCATCCTGAATTTCCACCACTAGGTGGCGCTATAATAAAGGAAAATGCGTTTTGGCTAATAACTCCCACATATTTCATCGCACATTCAAAAAACTTATATCCACGCGTTCACTGAGTTGTGCTGAATCTCCTGATATAGGCCACGCCCATTTTCGCCTGGAGATTTTTTTCGCAAATTCGCGAAATGTCGCAAACCTACTTTTTCGAACTCCTCCTAGGCAATTTCATCGTTTTGCACCAAACGTTGCACACAGCATCTATGGACCCTCATGACAAAAAGTTATTAAAAGAATTTTGATTACCCAAAGAATACTCAAGTTATTAAATAACAACGTCCTGCAGGTGGTGCTCTTTTCAACACAAAACACAAAGTGTTGCATATCTCCACATTGGTGTGTCTGAATGACATGAAACTCAGGTTACTACTTCCCCATGAGCCCCTGAGGCTCGCTGCAAAATTTTTTTGGCGATGAGCACTAGGTGGCGCTCTTTAAATTGAAGTATTTTATTTCTCCAAATCGGTTGGTCGGATTAACACCAAACTTGGTATACTTATTGTCAATACCCTCCTGAGGATAACCCTTGAAGATTTAATTGATCGGCCCCTAGGTGGCGCTCTGGCGGCAGTTTGATTTAATAAGTGCCACTGTGCCCAGACCATAAGACTTAAGGCAATGAAATTCATAGAGGTGGTATAGACTGGCCCCTGTAGCGCACAAACCCTGACTGCAGCATGCCCCGACACGCGTGTACTGCGAGGGCCCGTTCAGTACTGCGCGCAGTCCTAGTTTTTATATTATTTTCCCTTTAATCTGTTCTTCTCAGGCTTAACAGAACAGGTGCACACAGAAGAGGAGAGGTTTTTCTAGAGAGTTTTTTACTCATTAGGACCGTACCTTGTTTTTGATCTTCCTGCGGATCTTCTTCAGCGCCTTCTCCTCGGCTTTGGTGAGCGGCAGCTTAGTGGGGACGGGGTAACCTTCAGCCACCAGCGTACGGCGCTCCTCCTCCGTCAGCATCAACGGGCCCGAGCCCTGCAGCTTCTACACACACAAACACACACACAAATAAATAAAGAAATAAATACAATTTTTGCTTACTTTGGTTACTAACGGAGCAAGAAGATGGGTTAATACACTGGAATATAGTCTATAATAAGCAGTGATTTGGTGAATGCAAACTTCTCTTTCTTCACTCCAAATAAATATTTATTTTCTACACTGAAAAAAATATTTTTTTTGGCCCTGTAATTATTATTTCAATCATCCATATAAATTCTACAAAGAAATACGAATTCAGTGCTTTTACTTTAAAATAGCAGTTTTTCATGTTGTGCATTTCTTAGTGATTGTTTGTTATTATGTGTCCTCAGTTTTGTATGTAAATTGAATCATTCGTTCCAAGTAATATTCACTAAACCAGTTCATTGGCTTAATGAGTTTATATTTCCAAGTAAAATGTAATTGAGGGACATCAGTGAATCTGCAATTTACTTGTGTATTTTCATTTTTTTTTAAAAGTGGTTCTATTAAATAAATATTACTTAGAAACAGCCTGAGTAAAGATTACAAACACTTTCTGTGTGGAAAAACTTGCCTAGCTTTTTTTAAGTAAATGTCACTCTTTTCTTGTCACTCACTTTTTTCAGTGTATTAATAATGGAGCCTCAGATGCCCAGAGTATCAAGTTACAGAAATGTAAGTTTAAAGGGAGACTGCAGTATTTGTATTATTAAAATAAAACTGACTAGTTTTATGAGTTCTGGATTACTGTGACTATTTTAAAGTGCTTTGATTGCTGTTTTGTTTATAACGTAGATTTTATGAATGATGACTAGAATATACTGTGAAATGTTGATAAGTGACAGGGGACAATAAAGAAGCAAACAAACATAAAAACGATGACGATGTTAGACGTTACTTACGTGAGCGGCGGTGAGCAGCGGGGAGTTGGAGAGGGAGGAGGCGGCGCGGGGAGACACCTTGAGGCCGGCCTGGGAGGGGGCGGGGCTGGTGGGGGAGGTGGGGCAGGAGAGGCCGGGCGGGGCGTGGACTGGACTCTGGCTGCCCTCAGAGTCACTGCCGTGGGAGCTGGGAGGAGTGGGAGGCATCTGCAGCACCTCCAGACCTGAAATACAGCGGTTATAAAGAACTATTTTACTTTTTAAACTTACCTTTTAAACACTTTTAAAATTCAAAAGTATTTAAGGATAAAATATGAGGTTATTAATCAGTAGAGTTCAGTAGACAATCAAAGTTATGCTCATAAGAGTTTAATTTAAGAGCTGATATCCAGCCATTTCCATGGTTTTCTTAATAATAACCAAAATCATTATCAAGATATCAGCTCTTAAATTAAACTCTTATCAGCTATTTTTGTTGTTATCATTATATTTGTCCAAACAAATGTACCTTTAGTTGTACCAGGCATTAAAATGAACAAGAAATTGAAGAAAACAAGGGTCTAATAATTTTTTCCATGACTGTATTTTATCAACTGGTGCCATTTTGCAGATGCACAACATGAAGTGACAACAAATGGCCACCAGGGGTCACTGTATCACCAAATAAAAAGTTTAAATTCAGACCTTTAGGGGAAAGATTGAGGAACTGGTCCACTTCATGAGGCTCCAGTTTAATCTGAGGGATGATGTTCTCCTCTTTAATCTGCAAACAGCCGTCAGAGTTATAAACAATGACCAGAAAACACCAAACATATCTATTTTCATGCAGATCGTCACCATAAACTCTCACCTTGAAGCCTTTCTGGTTGTGGCTGCTGACTGTGGTCTGCGGTGGGGCCGCGGGGGCAGCAGCAGCAGCAGCGGCGGGGGCCACAGCGGGGCCCTCAGGAGCCTGAGGAGCCTCGCTGGAGGCCAGAGAGAGGGAGAGGGCCGGGAGGAGGGAGGGAGTCTCACACAGGAGGCTGTCGATGGCGTCCTCCTGCTCCATCGGCCAGTCGGCTGAATCTCCATCAGATTCTGCTGCACAACAGGCAACAGGTTAGTGTTTCTACATCTGAAATACACCTCAATTAATAAATCTGATGCTCTTAAGGCTATGTTCATTTTATAATGTTCTAACATTTATGTTATTGTTTTTGTTTTATTTTTTGTCATTTTGGGGGTTTAATTCAAGTGCATTTCTTCTTTTTTATTGAATTTTTTGTCATGTGCACCTGCTGTTCAGACTTTAAGGTATTTATATAAAGAATACATTGAGTAAATTGTTAAATAAAAGGAAAAGAGATCCACAGGTAAAACAATTGACTGTATAAAAGAAGAAAATTTTCTCATGAACTGAGCTTTTATTTTGTAGTAATAAGATCCTAGTAATACTAAGTGATGGAATGTAACTAAATACTGTAGTTGAGAACAATTTTGAGGTACTTTACTTGATTATTTCAATTTTATGAAACTTTATGCTTTTACTCCACTACATTTAGCTGCCAACTTTAGTAATGTTTAGTATTTCCATTTAATAATGTTATGTTTTTGTTTTTATTATGTCATTTTGGGGGAATAATTCAAGTGCATTTCTCCTCTTTTACTGACTTTTTGGTCCCATACACCTGCTGTTTAGACTTTACAATATTTATAAACAGAATATTTAGAATAAATGTTAAAATACAGAAAAATAAATGCACAGGTAAAAATCATTGACTCTGAAGAAGAAGTTCAAGTTCATATAATTGTCTGATTAAGCAAAGGCGTGTTTTATTTCTCATGAACTGAGCTTTTATTTTGTAGTAGTAAGATTTTCCTAATATACTATATACTAAATATATTTGACATTATCTCCAGTTTTACTTGGCCGAATATAATTAAAAAAAATCTGGTATGGAGTTTCAAGCCAGAACTTTAGAGGGAAGCTGATGGAAAGGCTCAATGTTGCTTCATTTTTATGTCTTCACACCATAAAGAAGTAATGTGCAGGTGCTTTCATGGACTTTAGAGCAACTATTCTCAACCTTGGGGTCAGGACCCCAGTTGGGGTCGCGAGATGATTTCTGGGGGTCGCCAAATCATTTTGGAAGTCAGCTCTGTCTCCACTGTGTTAAAGTGTTCATGTGTTGATGTGTTTTAGTCTTTTTGGTCACTTAATGTCTTTTTTGTTGGTCATTTTATGTGTTTTTTTGTAATTTTGTGTCTTTTTTTTTTTATCATTTTGTGGTCAATTTGTGTCTTTTTTGGTCATTTTGCTTCCTTTTTTGGTAATTTTGTGTCTTTTTTAGTCATTTTGTGTCTTTTTGGTAATTTTGTTTCTTTTTTTGGGTCATTTTGTGTCTTTCCTGGTAATTTTGTGTCTTTTTTGGTCATTTTGTGTCTTCTTTGATCATTTTTTTGGGTGATCTGAACTGTGCGTGTGAGATTCTGTTCAGTGAGCGGGGGTCTTTTTTTGATCATTTTGTTGTCAATTTGTCTTTTTTGGTCATTTTGTTTCCTTTTCATGGTAATTTTCTGTCTTTTTTAGTCATTCTGTGTCTTTTTTGGTCATTTTGTGTCTTTTCTGGTCATTTTGTGTCTTTTTTGATCATTTTTTTGGGTGATCTGAACTGTGCGTGTGAGATTGTGTTCAGTGAGCGGGGGTCGCGGCAACATATATGTTAAATTGGGGGTCGCGACTCAAAAAGGTTGAGAACTCCTGCTCTAGAGGGTTAATAAAAAGATCTGAATACTTCTTCCACCACTGCTACTAATAACAATAATTAATGATCCGTATGTCACCTGCGTCGCTGCCCTGCTCTCCGGTCAGGTGCGACAGCGGCGACTGAGGCCGGCTGTCCCCGCAGAGCGAGTAGCTGTGCTCGGCGGTGATGTGCGGGGGGAGAGGGGAGGACGGGGACAGGTCGCTCCCGTCCTCCCCCTCCATGGCCTCCACTCCTCCTCCTCGCACTCCGGACAGGA
>NC_081538.1:25656919-25709419 GCF_030273125.1 Centropristis striata | reverse complement strand
GTGTGTGTGTGTGTGTGTGTGTGTGTGTGTGTGTGTGTGTGTGATGCAAACAGCGACAGCTTGCTGTGAATCTACTCAAAGGAGGGGAAGACAAATATTGACACATTTATCCACTGAATGGCTCCATTTCCAACTTCTAGCCGACAGATATGAGAGTGCACGTATCCACGTGCACGTGCCCAAACCCATCGGACGTTTACAGCACTTTATGACGCTTTACCACGTCCCTCAGCGTCTCCCGGCTACCACATCTCCATCGTATACATCAAACTGACAGATGTGATGATTATAGTAATTAAAATGTCAGTGAAAATGAATAAAATACCAGTTTGTTACGCAGGAAAAATGTCAAATATATTAAATCAACTCCATTAAAAGTGAGCATTTATTCCTGTAGGAGGAAAATGTCTTGAAAATGTCTTAAATGAATAACATTTTTTCACAATAAACCTAATTATGGCCTGGAAGCATCTGTGTTATTTCATGTTTATCTAGAAGCTAAAAGATTTCAACTTGCACATTTGTTTTTTTTCTGTGTTGCCAGATTCAAATTAAATCTTGCAAATAAGGTTTTTAATATGCACTACAATAAAATAATATAATAAGTTAAAGCTAACAGGTCCCAGGCAGAAAGCCAGACCAGTTTATGATCTTGAATTTTGTCTGAAAAGCCTGGAAAAAATAACTTTTTAATCATTTATTGTGGGGGGTTTTTCAGTAAAATAATAAGATAACTAATTTTTTGGGATTTATTTGTTTTAATGAAGGTCTGAAAATTTGATTTACTCAACTACTCTTTCATTTTGGACATTTTATAGTATTGTTTAAAAATATAAACCTGCTCAGTCTAGTTTAGAATGGTGTCTAAAATGAGATTAATTGGAATATTTATGTTTACTGATATTTTATTATTTGCTGGTCCGTGCTCACATTATCAGGATATTGTGTCGGGATTTTGTTAGTCGTTTGAGTGCTTTTTTTAAAGCTTTGTTCATGCCGAATGAGTTATTTCTAAGAAAAGTAACACTTCTGCATGATTCTTTTTGGAGAAACTCAGTTTTAAAGCTCTGTGGATTAAATTAACTAATCAGTTAGTTGACAAAACCATCTGAGTTTGTGTCGATACGATTTCTTTAAGTTCAGGCAGCCCTAACATTTAATACAAGTATGTTTTTTAATGATCAGGCCTGAAAAAAAGAGTAAGAAATTAGATTAATTCAGATTAAGTTTCAGCTCAAAAAGGGGAGGAAACATAAGATGGTAAAAGAAAAGAGGGTGTAGTTTATAGGGAGGAGTAATTACATACAGAACCCATCTTCTAAAATAAACGAAGCCATATTTTGTGGGTTTATATGAACTTTGACATCAAATTGTCATTTCATCAGAAGTTGCGGCAGCACAGCAGGGAGGCAGTTTAAGCCCTTAGCACCCAACTGTTGCAATTTGCATTAAAAAAACATATATTTTCTGAGTTTTCTGAGCAATGAACATCCATAAATCCACTTGGAAAAGCTAAAAGAGGCGCTCCAGAACTTCAGAATTTGCTTGAAAAACATCACATTTTTAAGTTTTCTTCAGCATTAAACCAATCCAGTGACAGTTATCCAAACACTAATGTAGAAAATCCAATCAGGAGGTGCTAAAAGTTAATTCTGCATACTTTTGATTATGGAAATTTGAGTTAAGTTCACTGAATGTTTCAGTATTTGCCATCCCATGTGTTCTTTGTACAATTTCAAATTATCAGCCCGAAGAAGACATAACACAATGAGATTGTGTTACATAAAAACCCAAACTGTGTCAAAAATCATACTTATTTTTCTAACTACATCACCAATAAACGTGTATAAGTTCACATGGAAGTCCTACAAGAAAAAGATGCTTCCGACAACTGCAGAACTTGCCTGAAAAACTTTACGATTTAAAGTTTTTCTTCAGCATTAAACCAATCCAGTGACAGTTATCCAAACACTAATGTGGATCATGCAATCAGGAGGTGCCCATAACAATTTCTGCATACTTTTGATGATGTTAATTTGAGTTAAGTTCACTGAATGTTTCAGTATTTGCCGGTCCATGTGTTTTTTCTACAGTTTTAAATTATCATGCAGAAGAAGACATAACACAATGAGATTGAGTCAGATTAGGTTTCAGCTCAAAAAGGGGATGAAACATCATGGTGGTAAAAGAAAAAGAGGGTGTAGTTTATACTGAGCAATAATTACAGACAGAACCCTTCATTTAAAGAAAACGAAGCCATATTTTGTGGGTTTATATGACCTTTGACATCGATCTGTAGTGTCATTGTAGTTGCAGCAGCACATGGAGGCACTTTAAGTTACATAAAAACCCAAATTGTGTCAAAAGTCATACTTTTTTTCTATGTAAAAGCAAAAACACATCCAAAAACCGACTTAGAAGTCCAAGAAGAAAAAGACAATCCTTATAATTGCAGAACTTGCTTGAAAAACTTCACATTTTTAAGTTTTCTTCAGCATTAAACCAATCCAATGATAGTTATCCAAACACTAATGGGTAAAATGCAAACAGGAGCTGCTAATAGTTAACTCTGCATACTTTTGATGATAGAAATTTAAGTTAAAATTAGGGTTATATGACCTTTGACCTTTGACATCACCCTGTAGTGTCATTGTAGTTGCAGCAGCACATGGAGGCATTTTAAGTTACATAAAAACCCTTATTGTGTCGAAAATAATACTTCTTTTCCAACTAAATCACCAATAAACATGTATAAGTTCACATGGAAGTCCTACAAGAAAAAGATGCTTCCGACAACTGCAGGACTTGCCTGAAAAACTTCACGTTTTTAAGTTTTCTTCTGCATCAAAACAATCCAGTGATAGTTATTCAAACAATAATGGGTACAATGCAAACAAGGGCTGCTAATAGTTAATTCTGCATACTTTTTATGCTACTCTGCCAAAAACCAAACAAATACAAGGTACAAAAATGGTGATTTGAGTGCGTGCGTATGATGCAAACAGCAAAATCTTGCTGTAAATCTACTCAAAGGAGGTGATGACAAATATTTACACAAAGATGCTTCCGACAACTGCAGAACTTGCCTGAAAAACATCAAGTTTTAAGTTTTCTTCAGCATCAAAACAATCCAGTGATACTTAGCATAACACTTGTGGGTAAAATGCAAACAGGAGCTGCTAATAGTTAATTCTGCATACTTTTGATGCTACTCTGCCAACAAACAAACAAGAAAATGATACAAAAATGGTCCCCAAGTTGTAGCGAAAGTGTCATTTTCAGAATCAGACTTTTTACACAGAGAGGAATCTTGTTTTAGAAAAGGAAATGGGAGAGGTCCAACTCTGCACAACCACACCAAAGACACTAACAGTGATTATTTGTATGCTCTCCCTGTCATTTCTGCAGTGGGAGTGTGTGGTTGTGGTTTAAAAAAAAAAAGGGGGAAAATGCGATGCGGGGCAGTCGACCGGGCTGCAGGATCGGCTGCTGGTCGGGTGTAACTCATCACACACAACAGAAACCTCTTTGTCTGCGCAGCCAAACACTGAGGTGTTATTTGGGGTCGTCTGTAACTCGACACTCTCCAGCTGGGAAACAGAACGTGAAGCCTGAATGGGGAAACTGGGAGTTTAAACTGGAACTAGGGCAAGAGGGAGTCCATGACTCTGAGAGGAGCCGTGATATTAACAAAGAGGCTTTTCTTGTTTTTTTTTTTGCTGAATCACATTTCGGTTGTCGAAACGGAGCGGAGCACATCGCTGAAAGTGCAGATGGTAATCTTTTAATGAAGCCACAGTGAAGTCTGTAGATGGAGGAGGAAACGCAGAGCCATTATCTCTCCAGTTCTGGTGAAACATCAGAAATCATGTGTCATCCAAAGAGACGCGACCTCTTCAGAAGCTTTGCTCTACTTTGAACTTGTCTCATCCCAAATCACTAACTCTGATGAAGGGCAGACGCCAAACTGGATCAAAATTAGTGTGCTGAACAATTAAAGGCAGAGCTGCGACAATTATTATCTTAGTTTGAGCCGAGAAAAGGTGCTAACACAGTCGTCAACCCTCTGAAATGTTCATTCATCAGTTACAAAGGTTTCCGTTAGAAAAATAACTAAAATGAAGCTTAAAATTGGGATATTTCTGTCAAAATCACTTTATTCTACAGTCATGGAAAACATTGATAGACCACTCTTGTTTTTAAATTTCTTAATTTTAATGCCTGGTACAACTAAAGGTTATATTTGTTTGGACAAATATAATGATAACAACAAAAATAGCTCATAAGAGTTTAATTTAAGAGCTGATATCTAGACATTTTCCATGGTTTTTTTATAATAACCAAAATCATGATCAAGAAAATCATGGACAATATAGAGATATATCAGTTTAAATCAGGGGTCTCAAACTCAAATTACCTGGGGGCCACTGGAGGCAGTATCAAAATGACCAAAAAAAGACACAAAAACACTAAATTACTTTGAAAAGACACAAAATGACCAAAAAAGACACAATGACCAAAAAAGACACAGAATTACCAAAAAAGACACAAAATTATTTTAAAAAGGACACAAAATGACCCAAAAAGACCCAAATTACCAAAAAAGACACAAAATTACCAAAAAAGACACAGAATTAGTAAGAAGAAAAAGACACAAAATTAGTATAAAAAAAGGGACAAAATTATTTTAAAAAAATAATTAAAGGGACCTTCCACACACAACACGGTAAAGTGCCATTCATATAAAACTCACATTGGACTTTCATATCAAGGTGGGGGCCACAAAATATCGTCACGAGGGCCGCAATTGTCCCACGGGCCGCAAGTTTGAGACCCATGGTCTAAACCAAGTGGACCATTTGTCCTGTTTCCTAATAATGGAGCCAGAGTGGCGAGTGATAAACCTTCACAATAAAAGCCTCCACAGCTGTGTTGGTCACTAGTTGGCAGTTAAATGACCGGTCTGGGAGTAGAGAGGCGGAAGGTATGTCCTCTCTGCTCTGTAATTGTTATTTAAGTAAAGTAGGAGGTCTGTTTTAACCCTTAATGAGCAGAAGTTTAAACTTCAGCAGCAGGAGGAGGAGGAGGAAAGTTTCATTACGTAACACGGTCCTCCCCTGAAAAGCAAAAAACCAGATGTGGAAGAGTACACCTGACAACTCTACACACACACAAACACACACACAGGCCCAAGGGTCATTTTCCTCGAGTGTGTGTATTAGTGTGTGTGCGTACCTTGCCCTGGACTCATCCGTGTGTACTTTCTGCTGATGATACATCTTCACAAACACACACATGCATGAAGTTAAGTCAAGATAAACTCAATGACTCATTTGTTTGATTTGGATCCATGTTGGAGGCTCGTACCAGCCACTAGATTATCAACATGTGTCTCATCATAACCAGATAATAAAGTCTAAAGAGATATCGGACCGTTTATCTGCTGGTTTATCGGCCTGTTCATTCATTTCTGTAAAAAGTAGAAGAGATCTTTAGTTTAAAGGAAGCTTGGTTTCCACTGTGTAGTAAGTCGCTTTAAAGGTTTAAAATGTATAATTAATGACTCTGTTAATTGCTTGTAAATGATTAACTAATGCTCTATAAATCAATATAAACCCCTGATAAGAAAAGATTAGTCAATCGCAACTAAACGTCCATAAATCCACCTGGAAATCAGAGATAACAAGAGGAAACTTGTAACAGCAAAACTTGCTTGAGAAAAATCATGTTTTTATGTTTTCTTCAGTTTCAAAGTGATCCAGTGAATGTAGTCTGTAAATAAATGGGTTCACTGCAAACAAGGGCAGGGAACAGATAATTCTGCTTACTTTTAATAATGCCAATTTGCCAAATGTAAACAAATAAGATACTGAAATTGGGGCTGCACAGCTAACTCACAGTATCAGAAAAACACGGTTGTACCATCCACTAGACTATCACACATTATCACCACGTGTCTCATCTTAACCAGATAGCCAGTAATAAAGTCTGACGAGATATTGGACCATTTATCTGCAAGTATGATGCATTTAACTTGAAAATTATAAGAAATAAGGCTCCTAATAGAAGCAGAACTTGCTTGAAAAACATCATGTTTTAAGGTTTTCTTCAGTATCAAAGTTATTCAGTGATTCTTGTCTGTACATTATTGGATGCATTGCAAACAGGAGCAGGTGACAGCTAATTCTGCATACTTTTAATGATGCCAATTTGCCAAAATTTAAACAAATACTGGCTGCAGAAATAATTTGAAACAAGAGGCTCCTCGTATAGGCAGAACCTGCTTGAGAAAAATCACATTTTTATGTTTTCTTCAGTTTTAAAGAAATCCAGTGATTGTTGTCTGTACATTATTGGATGCATTGCACACAGGAGAAGGTAACGGCTAATTCTGCATACTTTTAATGATGTTAATTTGCCAAAATGTAAACAGATACAGGCTATAAATATGGGGCTTAAGTTGTAGCTGCAGAGCTAACTCACAGTGTCAGAAAAACACACGAGAAAAAAACACTATCAACACGTGTCTCATCTTAACCAGATAACCAGTAAAAAAAAGTCTGAAGAGATATTGACCATTTATCTGCAAGTATGATGCATTTAACTTGGAAGTCATAAGAAATAAGGCTCCTTATAGAAGCAGAACTTGCTTGAAAAACATCATGTTTTAAGGTTTTCTTCAGTAGCAATGTAATTCAGTGGTTATTGTCTCTACATTATTGGATGCATTGCAAACAGGAGCAAAAATGTAAACAAATACAGGCAATAAATATGTGGCTTAGGTTGTAGCTACAGAAAATGATGCCAATGATGCCAATTTGCCAAAATGTAAACAAATACAGGCTATCAGTGTGGGGCTGAAGTTGTAGCTGCAGAGCGTACTCACAGTGTCATAAAAACACATTTTGCACGTGTCTCACCAAACCCTGATAACCTGTACTGAAGTCTGAAGAGATATTGGACCATTTACAGTATCTGTATCTGTGTCCATTTACATTTACATTTTGCATTACACATCCCATTTTGAAACCAAGAAAGAGAAGCAACTGTTACTAAAATAAAACCATATTTCAGTTTCAGTTTGGTTGCAGTTTTCTTTCAAATTCTGTGGTATTTCTCTGCAGAAACTCTGAATGCTTTGTTTGATGGTATTTTGGCTCTGAAGGGTTTAAAGTTATTCATTCTCCTTTAACCTCATTTTCCCAGCTTGTCTAAGACTCTCAAAAACTCTCAAGTTTCTCTGCCTTCTAAGCTAATTCCCACCGTTTTTGCCCCCTGGCGAAATTCCCAAAACACTTTAGAGATAAAGAGAGCACAACATTTGCATATGAGAAGCTCAGTAGCTGCAGTTGCGTCTCACTCCTGCAGCTGTGAGCAGCAACTATCTGCAGGAATGTGAAATATGTGTGTGAGCTGTTTTTACACTTAGCTGAAGTACATGTGGAGAAACTTCATCTGCAGAGCGGCGGGGATTCCTTCGCTCACAATGGATACGATTGTGAAAAACTTTAACATGAACAAGAAGTCGCATAGAGCCTGGAGGGTTTGAGCAGTTTACACGGCTTTTAACAATATTTGTGCATCAAACATGCCGACAACTTTTCACCTAATAAAAACCTTTTTAAATCCAGGAGATTTCGAAAAATTACAAAGATTTCTTCGTTTATTTGTGTGTCAAAATGCAGTTTTTTTACTTTCTTGAATTGAATGCTAACATTAGCATGCCAGTAATGCTTTGAAGTTTATTAGCATCAAACAAACTCAAAGTAAAGCTGAGGAAGAAATGCTTTTTTTTGCAGATTATAGCTACATCCATGAAAAATAGATGATAATGACAACATGTCGATAAAAGAGACACAGCTGTAGGTTGCTGTAAGTCAGCTTTGGTAAGAAATAACAACTTATGGTTTACTACTCATCAAAAATGGTGAATATTTAATATTTTAGTTGGGTTAAAATAGAACTAAAAGCCTACCTCTCCCAAACAGGAATGGGCAAAAACAGACTTGATATCGGACTGAACGAAAAAGAGTAAAAAATGGCTTTTCAGTCTTATTATCAGTTTAAGAAGTCACTTAATTCGTTCGGTGGGGACGCTGTAAAAATGTGTAAAATTGTTCAAATGAAGCCAAACACCAGGCCAGGACTGGTGTACCAAATTCTACCAAATTGGACCACGAGGTGTAGCTCAGCTGTTCCTGAGTGAAACATAATGAGACTGAGAGAGCCCATGAATGAGAGTGAAGTGACTTGACCGCTTGGTTGCAGAAATGCTCCTCTACGCTTTTTTGCAAACTGACAATAAACGCATAAAACAGATAGTAATTTTAATAACTTTATGTTTTTCAGCTCACCTCTTTTGTCTGCTTTAAATTCAAAATGATTCCATATGTTTAAGTGTTTGAGAATAATTTGACGTGTCTTGTCACCTCAAAATACCAGAACTTTCTGGTAAACAAACACCCAATAAATGATACGTTTATATTTTTTTGCTCATCTGTTTTGTCAGCTTTAAACTCCAAATGTTGCCGTATATTTTAGTTTTCTTTTTCGCTTCTCGTCACCTCAAAGGACACGTTAACTTTCTAGTAAACCACCACAACATAACTTGTTAATATCTTTCATGTTGCTCCTTCAAAAAGTCAGATATTAGTGGCTCTGTTAGTCTATTAATAAACAAACATATGTTAATCCTGCTGTCATATTGCTTCTTACTAATGCAATAGAAGCTGAATTTATTCTATTGTGGCAACCAGTTTGCATAAAATCAAACCAGTTTAAGCTATGACACCCAACCGGACCGGCACAACCAGAAATAGCCTTCAAAACCACAAGTATGTAGATATAAAACAGCTGCTTAATGCTCATACATAAGCAAATAATGCATGTGTGATAAAACCACACAAGCCGCGGCATCACAAGCCAAAACAAATCTCTTCAAAACCGCTCTGTGTTTGCATTAGATAACCCTGATAGTAACCAGGAGCATATATCACAGTGGAGGCACTTATCATTTGTTGTAGCAGCACTGAGGCTGCAGGATGTGGCATTGATATTGCAGGTGTCAGCATAATAAGACAAATCACAGGCCTTGGAGGGCTCCTGCTATCTGGTTCTTATCAGGAGGGGGAAGACTGCCCAGTACCAACCAAGGATTCACGTCTGGACTGTGGTGGAGTGTGTGACACCATCATTTCTAACGCATGACTGGCAGTCTGTAGCTGCGAGTCTCCACAGGCAAACACACACAGAAATATCTGTTTTACTGACATCATTCGTTCCGTAACGTCTGAAGAATTGCAGAGCGGACGAAGTGACCTCGCCTGGCAGAAATGTCCTCTTTTAAAGGCAGACTCGGACTGGTTCTCACAAGGATAATTGCACAGCACGCACACACACACACTGACCCAGATTCTAGACATCGATACGAGCCCGATTCAACAAACTTATCTCCTGATCAAAGACACCATCAGGGCACCAGGGAACAAGCAGAACAGCCATGAAAGAGAGAAAAGCAGCAAAGAATCTCCTGCAAACAGTTTCCAGCAAACAGGGACACTAATATCTTATAATACTTATAATATAGTGTAATTACTGATTTGTTCCAGCCCTAATTAACGGCAACACCTCTATTCCTGATGAGCATTTTGATGCATACTTTCCCCTCCCAGCCCTCGAGGCAGATTCACCTCTTTGAACGGGGTCAAAGGTCACAGTGACTGATCAGACACTTAGAGGTGAATTGCTGCATTCACATGCATCACGTTTTTCTTTCGATTTCACTGTTTATGAGTCGTAACATGGAAACAACATGTGCACTGTGAAGTATTTTTTTACTCAGAGCATTTAAACAGCAAGTTAATTCCTTAAAATCACAAAAATATTGCTTTACTGACTTGTTATCAGAGTTTCTAAACGTATCCAGGTCACTCTAGATGGACAGAAATAATAGTTATAATCTAATAATATATCATAATATTATTAAAATGTATCTGCAATACATGAAAAAATAAAACGTTTATTATATCAAGGCAACATTTGCCTTTATTCAAAATGTTTTTGCATAATATGACGTCAACAAGTTCTGACAGGAACTTCATTTTCTGATTATTTCAACACCACTTTAAAGGGTAACTTTGTCCCAAAAAAAGCCCAAGAAAATGTATGCATGCTCTTATTGTATAGTTGAGAAAAATATGTTCTCGTATTAACGTATTTCTAGGTTTTGTTGGAGAGTTTATTTAAAATTATAGTCTACATGCAAAACTAAAAATGGCCTTATGCCTCCAAACACTGAGCAATTTTAGGCTTTTTTTGCTGCTTTTTTTTAATGAATACTGCACCTATATGGAAACAGTACAATCATGGCTAGAAGCAGAAGGAACTAAAAAGTAAACAAAAAATTAATAACCCAAGTTAAATTTCTTTGACACACATTTTACACAAAATGGAAAAATGCAATATATATAATACAAATGTCACCAATTTTGGAAAAAAAAGGGGTTATACATATTGAGCTATTTACATTTTTGTAACCTATACTTCCAAACTCTGCTCTGTGTAAACATTCTGCAGTTTAGTCCAAGTTTCAGTGATTTTTTTGTAAAGTGACTGTTGGTCTCAGCTGAGTGATTTATGGCTTCACAGTTGCACTAAGAAGTGCAGAATTTAATGTTTTTTACAGAATCTTGTTAGTTCAAACACTTTATTTTTGGCTAATTTTAAAAACCGACATGTAGAATAAAGTGCTTTTGTTGAAATATCACTGTTTTAAGCTTATATTTGGTTATTTTTCACGATAAAAAGGTTTTTCACTCATGATTCATTCAAGGGATGTCTAAAAGCTGAAAATCTGGGAAAACAAATCTATTTTTACACTTTCTGACTGTGATAAATGGTGTAATTTTGGCAGTTTTTTAAAAATAAACATGCCTTTAAACCCACCGTCTGGGTTTCAATTTAATTTTAAATCTCCTAAATATACCAAAGTAACAACATGTGCCTTGTTATTATCATGTATAAAAAAAAGCAGAAAATGTATCATGTATTCTGTCTTAAAACAGAAGTGTGACAGAGGCTGGAATGATGGTTAACGGATGTAAACAACAGGATGTGAGAGAGAATAACAGTAGGCGTGATATCCAGCAGGGTCGTGTGTTTACTCTCCGCCCACACACACACACACACACACACACACACGCACACACGCACACACAAACACACACACACACACACACACACACGGGCTGAGGACGCGAATACACAAACACACATGACGTCTGAATGTGACAGAAATCACAGCAGATCCATTACAGACCAGCTTCCACAGCTTTAAAGTCCATTTCCTGTTTAACACTGCGGCTTCTCGACCTCATTATGTTTCACGCCTGATTAAAAGAACGCACGCAGAGAAACAACAGGAAGGGTGGCCGAAATAGAAAATCTCACTGAGTGTCAAAGTTAAAATTTATGAGTCATTTGTTATCTGAGGGTCAAAAGTGTGTGTGAGTGTGTGTAAGTAATAAGATGAACAGAAGAATTACAAACAGACCCAGAGGATGATAAATGGAAAAATGGTCTCATTTTGTCCTCCTGTGGGTCCGCCTTCTGGTAAAATCCCCCCCTGTCTGGCTCCGGGAGCTTCCCAAAAGTTCAAAATCCTACCACCAACACACACACGCTCACACACACACACACACACACACACACACACACACACACACACACACACACACACACACTTTCCACTCTTGCTCTGTCACAGTGACCGATCACAGAGTACAACCCCCACTCTTCCCACACACATCCAAACACACAGTGACCCTCCAGATGTTACACAATGACTTCACCAGGGTAACACTGGAAAAAAGCTGCAATATCAGCTATCAGCTAAGATTTTTATATAATAGGAACAAGGCTGAAAGTATACCAAGAGTCTTCTGGTTGAGCCACTAACCAGTATTGTGTGTGATATATCTTCTTGCTCTGTGTTATGGAGCTCTATTGTTGTCATTAAAACTATTAAAAACACATTTAGCCACAGTGGGACTGGGTGGCATGTCCCTTTATTACAGTTAACACACACTGTATTCTTGCTGCCACACCAGCCCCTTTCAAAATAATGTTCCAAGCTGTTGTATTTACATCTCTGTGATGTTTCGTCTTCAGTCTAAACGTTTCAGAGACGTAACAGGGAGACCAAGTGATCCGGCTCTTTACCGCCTTTGGAGGTAGTAACAGAGGCGTTAAAGTGGCAAAGACTGTTTGAGACGGAATTTGTAGCCCCTTTCATAGTGTGGTCCCGCAAATGTCCCGCTATATTGCCGGAATAATCTGTGCCGGCTTTTCACCTTAGGACGCTCATAGTGATCCAACAAAGGTGTGATATTCTGCCCTTTCATAGTGCAGTCTGGTGTCGCGGAAAGAGGCGGGAGGAGACGATAGTGATGTGCAACAGAGCAGCAGCAGTAGCACAGAGCTAATAGGCTACACAGTTAGCTCTAGAGCAGTACAGTGTGTATGTGCTGCAGCAGTATGCACTTAGCGACCTCCATTTGTTTACAACAAGCGGCGGACACCACGTGTATAGTGAGCATGCCGGGTTGTTTACAATAAGTGGTGGTTGCTGTGCCCAGTTAGCGATGGCAGCTGCAGTGAACAGTGATTGGACTGTTGGACCAAGTGGGAGTCAAATACCCCGCTTCGCCCTGATGGCCCGTTCATGATGGTCCTGCTTCCAACAGTCCCACCAATTTTCCACCTCTGTGACGACCTCTAGAGGCGGGAAATTGCACTTCGTGGCATCCCGCTTTGGGCGCATTCATAGTGAAGGCGAGACGTTACAGAGACGTAAATGTCCCAGCATGAAACAGCACTATGAAATGGGCTACTGTTAACTGGAGGAGCCGGCAAGATGGACAATAGGTGATGTATGTTTTTTGTGCAACCAACACTCAGTACAGTGGGGATGCTCTAAAAAACTGCAAAATTGTTCAAATGAAGCCGAACACTGGACCAGGAGCGTTGTATCAAATTGTACTAAATTGTACCTCTAGGTGTCACACAGCTGCTCCTCAGTGGAACATAATGAGACTGAGAGAGCCCATGAATGAGAAATGTAATAAGAGAGGAAGTGGAGCGTATCATCAGAAACACGCCTCTCATTTGAGTCCAACAGTAATCGAATCTAATCAGCAAAATGCAGAACAACTTTGCTTGAGTCTGTAGAATGCACTCGCTGCTGTCGTCGCTTGTTGTCCTCGTACTGCTGCTGCTCAGTTACACGCCACAACCGTCTCCTCACACTTTGCTCCGCGATATCGTACTGCAATATAAATGGATGCCAATATTACCCCATTGTTGAATCTGTCTGAATGTCCTTAGGCGAAATGACAGCACTAGAACACCAAATGTGGTTATTCTGACGCTGAAAATAGTCCCCCAATGAATGCACTTTTCCCTCCTGTTTGAGTCACATTCATTAAAACTATAGTGACCATATGTTTTAGTAAATAACTGACCCTACTATAAAGTTGGAAGCATGTCATCATATTAATGCTTGGTCCAACTCTGTGGACTTCCTGTCCTCAAACACAGCTGAGACTGTTTGTGTCAAAAACAAGCACAGCTGTCTTCTGATGTCTCTCTCTCTGTCTCTGTCTCATCCTGAGTGTGTGTGCTTGTTATAAACTGGGTCAACACACATACACACATACACATGAATAACTTTTTCCACCCCTGTGCTGTAACACTGACTGGTCATCAACACACACACATCCAGTCAACAAATGAACTCCTTTACCCCTTTTCTCATGTTTTTATCTCTTCTTTTGTTCTGTTTTTTTTTTTTTAATTTCCTTCCTCCAACACAAACTTCCCCTCCTCTCCTCTTCATCTCTGTCAACTCTCTCAACTTTAAACCACTTAAACTCAACAAGTATCTTCTCTAAATCACACCAAGGCTGGCAGTAAGACGCTAAGCTCACCCCAGCTTCATTGTGTTTATCTGTGTTTGCTGCGGGATTATCCCCAAACTTTTTGTTGTCAAGATCAGTAAAGGACTCATTTCAACTGAAGGACTCCTGCCTTCTCCTCCTGTTGTCTGTAAAACCCCAAAAAACTGGGTCAGTGTCTGTCTTGAGTCCCCCACAGAGATCGGTTTAATCCCTGGAAAGTGCAAACACTCCGGGAAACTTGTTTGGGCGCGCCTCTGATTTTAATTCCTGCGTCAAAGAGCAGCTCTCTGAGGCGGATGCTTGCCAAGTAGAGGCATGCTTGAATGTCAAGTTACACACACAGCACAGACTGAACTTTGCACGGATGAATGGGCTTGTTCATGTCTCCTCGAATGAAAAGGTCCATGTAAGAGAAAAGGTGTGATGGAGAGTTGTTCTTTTAGAGGAATGCAAAGACAAAAGCCAAGTGTTATTTGGCCATTTTGTATTTCAAAATGTCAATTAGAGACTAAACCTAATATTTCTGCAATATTTTCTATGTTAGTATGTTTATTATTTGCTACCACCCCAAATAGATATCTGTAAAAGTCACCCAGATATCAGATACATTATATCTTATCTATATCAAAGTTTAACCTGCTGCAAAGTACGTCAACAGTGATGTTAACTGATCCAACAGAAACAATAATAACACATTACAGTATCTGTGATGCTGGGCTGCCATCAATGGCCCAAAAAAAAGCAGCAATCTCCAAGTTTGAAAAGTGATTTCTACACCAAACGCCTTGAACCTGCATTCTTTCTAATGGCCAGCAGGGGGCGACTCCACTGGCTGCGAAAAGAAGTCAGATTGTATAGAAGTCAATAGAAGAATGACTCTACTTCTGATTTGATTTATGAGTAAACAACTTCATAATTACTTTATGGTCCCGATTGTTAGCTACAAGTCTTCTTCAATACAACATTATGTTCATTTTGTAACTTATGGTCCCATTTTACGGTAAATTGGAGATTGATCAGGGTATGTTTTAGGGTGGTGTGTACCTCGATTGCTACCACAGTGACCTGTCAATCAGGATACATGACGCTGTTTTCATTTAAATAGCTGTGAACCTAATTTTGAGAGTTGTCTGTGTTTCCTTCTTGGAACTTTAACACTTTCATATTGAGTTTTTAGTTCATCAAATTGAATTGTTACGTGTTAGTAGCCTAGAAATGTCACATACTCAAAGGAATCGGCTAAAATCGGCAAAATTAACATCCCAATTAATGTGAATTAATCAAGCTAGTTAGTGCTATAATAACAGCAGTCTACTGGATACTCATGTTGGTAACCTGTCTATCCAACCAAGCTCTAACATCCTGTCCATATATTGTCATTTCTGGCTCTGAAAAAAACAAGATAGTGACAGAAAAAATGCCAAACACAAGCCTCAGATGGCAGTCCACCAATCAATGGGTGGTCACGTCTATGGGGCAAAATCAGGCACACCTTCTTCCCCCAGGAGTCCCAGGAATTAGT
The DNA here is from genome assembly GCF_030273125.1 of Centropristis striata. Lineage (NCBI taxonomy): Eukaryota > Metazoa > Chordata > Actinopteri > Perciformes > Serranidae > Centropristis > Centropristis striata. The sequence goes on along the minus strand of NC_081538.1, from coordinate 25,693,942 downwards.
TTGAGTCAAAGACCTGCAAGGAATGTTGGAAAACCACCAACTTTCCAGAACCTTAACCAAGAGTTCAGCTGCAAAAATGTAGAAAGTTGCAACCAAGAATCATGCCAGACAGTCATTAATAATACACCGAAAGCATGCTTTTACTTCCAAGTGCAGACATTGCCCTAACGTTGAACCCTGTGCTGTTAAGTGGATCTAATTCTCAGCTGAAATTGGCCCAAATCTGAGGCAGGCAGCCAGCCGGATAGACAGACAGCTCACATCAGGTCGTCTCACACTCGGATGCAATTGTCTGAACTTGACTGATTAGCTGGAGAAAATTCCTCCACCACCAACATCTGCAAGAGGTCTAAAACAAGGTCAAATTGGAGAATATTTGCATCGAAAAAATAAGTTCATAAAAAGTCACATCCTCATTTGTTTACCAATGGGAACTGTGTTGCAGAGAGAGAATATTGGGTGTGAAAATACAGATTTAATGGAAATTTAAGGAAGAAAATCAAGACTAATACGTTTCCTACAGGTAGAGGAAAGGTGGAATAGAGAGAAAAAGCAAGAAAAAGATTAAATACTTATAGTTCAAGAGTGAGGAAGAGAGACAAGGAGGTTAACTAGCAGACTGAAAAATGGGAGCAGTGGAGAAGTTTCTGGCATTTTGGACAAGAGCCGACTCGTCCCGACTCTCCGCTCATCCTGGAGGAGTGACGGATAAGGAGGAGGAGGAGAGAGAGGGGTGAAAGGTTAACTAGACAGCGGATGGAGAGGTTTCTGTCTTAAACTGGCCTTGATTGTACACTTTGAGTCAGGATATGAGCTGCAGCATCCATAAAAACAACATCAAAGCTGAGTGGGTCTCACAGCTCATACAGCGTACTGTTTAATAAGGGCTTTGCAGGCTTTAAACACTTTGATGTTTGCAACACTTAAGGTCATGCAGAGAGCCCCAAAAGCGATAGAATATATGGAAATTATGTTGATTCTGCAACTTTAAAGCCTATACCTTGCCCCCAAAACTATAACCTATAGCTTAAATTTCCACTTTGTCATCTTTGAAAATTGCTTTATGTCCAAAAAAAGAAAAAGAAAAAGTGGTTCGCTTCATTTTCAGCAGACTGTGAGTATACAAAACTGCTTCCAGGCTCATTTTAGGTCTGGGTGTATAAGCTACTCACAGGGATATTAAGCCCACACCCTGCCAACCGCACACACAAGCTCACACACATTCATTTAAAACCTTTTATGGTGCCTAAAGCTAAAACCAGAGGGGGCAGATGGGGGACGGGGAGCTGCAGAATCAAGACAGACAGACAGGAATACAGACAAGAAGAGGTAAATTTAGCTTTGCCTCAGAGAACGAAGGCTCCTGTGGATTTTCCATAATGATCCCTCACGCACTGATTACTACCTTCGCCTTTTTTTTTTAACTCTCAAATAGCCGCATGCATGCCTCCCTGCAGAAAAAACTTGAGTCCACTTTCAAAGTCAGGAGAAAAGTTGCATCAGATTTGGAGAAAGAGAAGAACGTGTCGTCCATGTGCGGACCATGTGGAGACTCACTGTCACTTTCTGAAGCCAGAGAGTTCAAGTCGGCAAGGTGGTTCTGATTAAAGCAGCAGGTATCACCCGTAGTGTTTACAGTCGTGCTTCTTTGAAAAGATGGTTTTGCCAACATGATGCCATAAAAACAGCAGAGGTTTTCCAACTGTTATATGACTTTTCTGGCTTCCTCTGTCCTTTCTCCTCTACTCTCTGTGCCAGACTTTCAGTGAGGGCGGGTCTCAGGCAGCTCCTCCACACACAGCAGCATTGACAATTCATTTTCCAACTAATCCAAGAGGGTTTTTATATAGCTTATTTATCTTAAGAATTTTCTCAGCACATAAAAGGAAAACGTTTTCCTTCAGTTCATCAGGAAAATTCAACATCAACTCATCTGAAGATACATGGGATAAAAAACTAGAAAAAAAAACACAAAAAAATTAACAGAAAAGTAGTCTTCTTATTTCAAAAACGACCTTGTTTTCAGTCAATGATGATGGCATCTACCTAAAACAAGTACATTTTTATATTAATATATAGGCCTCTTGCAATAACTACAATATCCACTTATCGAGCTCAGCACAAGTTATAACGGTCATGTTTTTATATTGTACTATATCACCTGTAGGGTTAACAGTCGTGCTTGTTTAATATTTGATATTTTTGCCAACATGATGCCATAAAAAAACTATAAAAAAACTATATCAAGACACGTTTTGCTGTCTTTTCTAGCTGCCTCTGTCCTTTCTCCTCTGCTCTCTGTGCCAGACTTTCAGCGAGGGCGGGGCTGGGGTTTGGGCAGCTCCTCCTCACACAGCAGCATTGCATGGTCTTAAAATAATAATAAAAAAATAATTCTGGGACATATTTGTGCACCATACTGTAGTTACTGTGACACTTTCAAAGTCTGCAGAAAAATTGCATCAGATTTGGAGAAAGAGAAGCACGTGTCGTCCATGTGCGGACCATGTGGAGACTCACTGTCACTTTCTGAAGCCAGAGAGTTCAAGTCAGCAAGGTGGCTCCGATTAAAGCAGCAGCAGAGGCATATACAGTTAAAACTGCCAAGTATCCTATTTTGGCAAAGGTGGAGAAAGCTCAGAAGAGGCCTTTAGACCCAGAGAAACCAAAACCTTAAGGCTAGAACCAGTGTGGAGATGACTCATTCTGCTAAATATGTAGGTCAGTGACTTAGTGGTGGGATAATTCAGATCTCAAAAGTATCAGAAAATGTACTAAAAGTAGAAAAGTATATATATTTCAAATATATTATTGGACTACTATTATTATTTTGGATGCATTTATATAAGCAGCATTTTACTGTTGTACTACTTAATATACTGTTATGTGGTTTAACTTGTAAAAAAAAAAGGCATAATTTTAAATGTATGATGTTTTTATGTTAAATGTTAAATCTTGACCTGAAAAGTAACTAAAGCCTCAGTAAATGTACTGAATGTACTGTTACATTTCATCACTAGTATTAAGACAGTAAGTACAACAGTCTTAGTATCAAAATACACTTAAACAAGTGAAGGTAAAAGTACTCATCATCAGTGGTGGAAGAGCAATACTGCAGTTTAACATTACTCAAATACAAGTAAAAGTCCTGCATTCAAAACTTCAGCAAAAGTACAAAAGTATCAGCATCAAAATGTACTTAAAGTATCAAAAGTAAAAGTATTCGTCATGCAGAATGGATCCACTCAGATTGTTTCAAATATTCTAAATATATTATTGGATTATTTAGATTGATGCAGCATTTTACTGTTGTGAACAAATGGCTCATTTTGACTACTTAATATACTATTATGTGGTTTAATTTTCATGTTTTTTATGTTAAATCTCGAACTGAAAAGTAACTAAAGCTAAATGTAGTGGAGTAAAAAGTACAATATTTGGCTCTAAATGTAGTGGAGTAGAAGTATAAAGTTACTTAAAATGGAAATACTCAAGTAAAGAATCGCCAAATTGTACTTAAGTACAGTACTTGAGTAAATTTACTTAGTTATATTCCACCACTGAGCACTAGAGTGTTTACCATATTCTTGTTTAATTAATATATTCATGGATTCAACTGTCAGTCAACCAACCGGAAGATCCGGCACCACACCTGCAGTAATAACAGCATGCTTCACTATCATACACAGGTGTGTTCAGAGGCTGGTAAGAGTGTAACAGGTCTCTTTAAATCTGAAACATTTGAGGTACTTTTACTCTAATATAGTCAGTTTTATACAACTTTATACTCCACTACATCTTGGGCAGAAATATTGTGCTATTACTGCACTATTTGTCAGACAACTTCAGTTACTTTCATATTATTTTCACCTCATTCCTGTCAAGAAGATGTAGAATATAAAATATGATATATAAAGACATTAACGCAGTTGACAGATACTTTCATACTTCAATAGATATATACTTTTATTTATGAGGTTTTAAATGCAGGACTTTTACTTGTAGTGGAGTACTTTCACAGTGTAGTATTAGTACTTATACTACAGTAAAGGATCTGAGTACTTCTTGCTAAAACGTGAGCGTCACTGAGGAGAAACTCGACCTTTGATTGGCAATAAAATGTGAATGGTTGTGAAAGTATGTCGTCATTTTCTCATTATCTGTATATAAACTATGGCTGCTGGGAGTGTGTGTGTGTGTGTGTGTGTGTGTGTGTGTGTGTGTGTGTGTGTGTGTGTGTGTGTGTGTGTGTCTGCTACAGACTGACGACACAACGACCATTCAGAGGGAGACAGAGCGAGGCCACCGGCGAGCAGGATGCCCAGCCCCGCCGGAGAACAGGCTCTGCACTGTGAGCACATGGATCAGCATGTTTACCCTCGACTCGGTGTGTGTGTGTGTGTGTGTGTGCTCACATTCAACACTGTCCTGAGTGTGGGCTGAGCCCAGACGTACTCAGATCCTTTTACTGAAGTTAAAGTACTACACTGTGAAAATACTCCACTGCAAGTAAAAGTCCTGCAGTCAAAACCTTACTGAAGTAAAAGTACTCACTGTGCAGTAAAATGTTCCTTATCGGTGTTGATGTTGCATTTTACTGCTGTAGATATTTAAGTTTAGGTTAATTTAACTTTTTTATATACTGTCTACAGCAATGCATCATATTCTATAAAATCATCATAAAATCCATATCTATGTACCTCTAAAACTTCAGAAAAACAGCTGTTTTGTGCTTTGTGACGATACATATTCCAGCTCATGCAAGAGGGTTTTTATAAAGTTTATTTACCTAGAATTTTCTCAGCTTATAAAGGAACACCTTATCGTTCAGTTTATCAGGAATTAAAAATCATTACCTCTGAAGATACATGGGATGAAAAACTAGAAACAAAACACAAACACAAAAAAAACCCCCCACAAAAGTAGTCTTCTTATTTCAAAAATGACCTTGTTTTCAGTCACTGATGATGATAACTACAATATCCACATACTGAGCTCAGCAAAAGTTAGGGTGGTCATCATGTTTTTATATCTTACGATATCACCTGAAGTGTTTACAGTCGTGTTTGTTTAAATAAGATATTTTTGCCAACATGATGCCATAAAGACACAGAGTTTTTCCAACTTTCTTTTAATACACCGGCTAAACAGAATGAACAGAAAAAACTCTGCCGAGACATATTTTGCGGTCTTTTCTGTCTGCTTCTGTCCTTTCTCCTCTACTCTCTGTGCCAGACTTTCAGCGAGGGCGGGGCTAAGTAGCTCCTCCTCACACAGCAGCATTGCATGTTCTTAAAATAATAGTAATAACGTTTATTGCAATTATTCTGGGACATATTTTGTCCAATAAACTGTAGTTACTGTGACAAGCCTAATTATATATAAAAAGACTACTTTTCTTTAAGTGAAGCGGTTTTGTTTCCATGTATCTTTGCTACTTCCATGCACCCGATATACTGTTTAAGTAATGTAATGCAGTAAAAAGTACAGTATTTACATCAAAAATGTTGTGGAGTACAAATATAAAGTTGTATAAAATGGGAATGCTCATATAAAGTACAATAATCTTCAATTTTAGACTGAAGTGCAGTACTTGAGTTAATGTATTGAAGCTGTGAAAGCCATCATACATATTAATAAGTGTTGAATTACAGCTGGATCTACAGACACAGGTGAGTCTTTATATGCAGGTATGCTGTGTGTTATGTAACCAGAGGCATAGCTGGAGAGCCCTGGAGCATGTGCACAGCAAATATATACTCTGTCCTCTGTATGTCCTCTTCTTCTTCTGCTGCTCTCCCCGAGTACACCATGTGCTGAACGCCAACACAAGTATGTGCAAGCATGAAGTAGCAGTTAAGTTTAAAGCCACTCTGTCGCTATCTCTGTCCATTTCCTGACCAGGAATACAAGTTCCCTGAATACAAACGCAGACATATGGTCAAACTAAGACACACTGGCCAAGCAGTTATCTCCCAGCTGGGCATCGATCCATTAAACACTTAAAGCTGCAGAGTTATCACAGCCTTAAGAGAGCAAAACACTTGAATTCTACCACAGAAACTCACTGACGAGATCTTGCAGAATATACAACCATGAAGGATTTGAAAAGGGAAAGAAACAATACTTTCTATGTTCTACAAAGACTGTTTCCCCTCAATTTTTGACCCCACGTGTCGTCTGTACAACAGCTTTTTATGCCACACATTTTTACGTTTGTGAACGACACTAAGGCGAAAGTGGCGCTAAGTGTGTAAGCGAAGGAGGAAGTGAAGAAACAGAGAATAAAGCTTGAAAAGGTGCTGTTAAAAACCCAGGACTTTTACTCAGGAGACGGGCGTTGGTTCCCGTGTGGAACAAAAAGTAAACAATGTTATTTGAAGTTACATCACTTAACTTTTGTGCGTCACGTTTTTACATAACTGTCACATCCGGTACTTACATCGTCTACTTAACTACTTCACTTCCACCATTTACGTGCATTTATTTTACTGTTTTTTACCTTTTATAACACCCAACCATGTACTTTTTTGCCCTAACCTTAAGGCAGTAGTTTAGTTTCCTAAAACAAACAAGCTGCATCCGTTACATTTCCATATGGCGACATGTTGATCCTGCAACTGGTATGGGAGCTATTTTTGGAAATGATATAAACGTATTAAAGGTTAGGAACAAACAATATGGTAACATGCTTTGGTTTTACATCAGCTGAATCATAATTTGAATTCCTAGTAAATTAAGACTTTTTAAGACTGTTTGTATTTCCACTTCCAATTAAGTATAAGATAAACATTAAGCCACATCAACTACCTTGAGTAAAAGACAAATGTTGACCAAATGTTTATTCTAACATAAAATATGAAGTCCAGGTAGAACAGAACTTGGAAATAATGTGAAAAACAATCCATGTGTGCATCAGATTCAGCCATGCCATGAAACCTTGGTTTAACAACCAAAATCTATTGGATACACGGGTCACACGGTGGTGTATCAGTTAGTGGGGTCGTCGGTTCGACTCCGGCCTGCGGCTCTTCTGAGAGTTTGCGGGTTCTTCCCGTGTCAGTGTGGGTTCTCCCCTTCAGCTTCCTCCCATAGTTTAAAGACATGCAGCTTCGGTATACTCTAAATTGTCCGTAGGAGTGAATGAGAGCGTGATTGTCTGTCTCTATGTGTCGGCCCTGTGATAGTCTGGCGAGTGCGGATAAGTGGTTATGGATAAAGGATGGATATTCTATTTTCACAATTATTTTATTTTTTAAACAGTAGTTTTAGATCTTACAATGCAACATCAGAAAGCATTACCGCATTTCAACCATTAAAACCAGGGGGCGCTGTTGCCTTATTCTACCATTAAAGCCGGGAAAGCGGATACGTTGTTTTGTAGTATTTGTAGTTTTTTCCACCTATTTTCGGTCTCTTGGCCAATGAAATGCATCAGAATACATGTGGGAGTGTCGCAATGCAACACGTTGATTTGTTTAAAAAACGTTATTGAAGGTTTGGACAAATAAACTCAACTTCTCAAGAAAGCCACGAGTATAAGCTCTAAAAAATACTTTTTGAATTTCATTTCTATCTGCTACAGAGGCTGAAAAATCTATTATTTAGTAGGAAGAGTTGACACTTCTGTTGAATTTCCAGAAAAACTTTTAAAATCCCTAAATGGGTTAAAAGGCTGATTTAAGACATTTTATTACCCATTGAGGCCTTACTTCAAGATGAATTAATTCAATATCTTTCAATGGTAACTCTGATAATTAATATCTAAAAAATTAACCGAGCCAAGCAGGAATAAATTATTTAAACATGATTTTGGTTGTAATCTGCCTTCAATTTTTAACGGAAACTACAAAAGAAACAAATATATTGTTGGTTATTTGTTTTATTTCCAGTTTGGCTGCATGTTTTCCCTCCTTAAATAGACTGTATACGTGTGTTATTACTTCACACTGACGTCAGACTGATTGTTTCACATGAATGCAGATGAAAGGCGACACTCCACCTTCACACTGTTGCACACTTATTATTCTAAAACCTGAAGAACTTGATCATGATATACACTGTGTAACCCAGCAGCCTGATGGGAGCAGCAGCAGGTCTGAGGATCCCACACATGCTGCAGACTGAGAGGCTTTACATTGTTGTGAGGAATCTCAAGTCAACAAACCCCCGGAGAGAGAAAGTGAGAGTGAGACCCGACAAAGACTCCAGTCTGTTTCTCAAGCTGCCCGACATTCAAACACTGCCGTCTTCATGCGTCCCCCTCCCTCACACACACACCCTCACACACATACTATTCATGCTTTACTATATATAGAATTCACCTCACTACAACAAGAGCATCTTAGTGCTGCAGCTCAACACAACCTGAGCTTTGTGTGCTGCAGAGAGGGAGAGCAAGGCTTCAAACACCTGGAGAGGAACTTTAGATCAACTTTGAGCTATCATTGTGCAAAATAAAGTGGGGCGATTTCACAATATGGTTAAAATCCAGTACTGTGATGTGTATTATTGGTAGAAATAAAAAATAAAAAATTACAGAGCAAGGGGAGGGGTTAATATTCCTAGGAACATCGCTGAATCTGCAAGGTTAAAGTTGCTAATTTATGCAAAAACAACAGACTTGAATGTTCTGAGAACAAACTGTTTACTAGACAAATTTACTAGAAATTAATCTTAATATTCTATGATATTTAAGTGCGAAATATAACAAAAATTACCCTCAGAAATTTACCGTAAAAAAATACAGTGCTATTGTAGGGGATTATATTCCTCTAAAAAATTTTGAATTTCCGAGGTTAAATTTGTAAATTTATGAGGAAAAAAACATGGATAATTTGCAGGATTTAAATGTTATATTTAAGAAAATAACCCTCACATATGTACCAGAAATGAATCTGAATATTCTCTAAGATTTAAGTGGTAAATAAATGAGAAAATATTTTAGATATTCTCTGAGATTTAAGTGCTATTTTTATGAGAAAAAAACAAAACAAAAAATTACCAGAAATAAATGTTAAAATTATATGAGATTCAAGTGGGAAATTTAACAAAATTTCCCTCAGAAATTTACAGTTAAAAATACAAAATAAAAAAAATCATATTTTCTAAGACTTAAGTGTTAATTTTGACAAAATAACCCTGAAACACCCCTAAAAAAAACCCTATAAAAGTTGTGTATTTTTCTGTCAAGGAACCTTATTTTTATAGATAAAAAGTAACTTTAATTGTCAAATAAATGGAGTAAAAGAATACTCAAGTAAAGTATGAGTATGTGAAAACTGAACCTAAATACAGCACTCGACTAAATAAACTTTCCACCACTGAGACTCAGCAGCTTCCTCTTTATTCAGGAACTTATTTTCTGTTCTTTCCCCTCCTGTAGCCCCGTGGATGATCTTTGTTCCCATCGCTTAATACACTGTTTATCAGCAGGCCAATCTCCAAAATATTCAGTCAATTTTCCTGTAATCTCCCAAAAATGAGTGTGACAGCCTCCAGCTGGAGCAGCTGCAGCTCTCTGGTCTGATGCTGCTGCTTTTCCACAGGAATTGTAGCCTCAGGACTTATTTAAAAGGCCGCACATTCACAGCTCTGAAGCTCTAACGACACAAGTCTTTACCTGTCTGCAGGTTTTACTCGAGGAGACAGTGTGTGTGTGTGTGTGTGTGTGTGTGTGTGTGTGTATTGTCTCAGTCTCGGGGCTCAGCAGGCCTCTGTGGTGTCTGATTCCCGTCCTGCAAGCCAGCTGGATTTCTCCCCAGTAAACCCAAACGCTCCCTCCCATCGTCTGCACACACACACACACACACACACTCATGTGCACACACACACTCATGTGCACACACACTCATGTGCACACACACAGTCTCACTCTCTCCGTCTCAACACACTCCCATATGGCTGGAACACACACTTCAAGTTACCTAACCAAAGGCTGAGGGCCATTTTAAAGCAGAATTGCACCATTTTGCACACAAACTTTTACTTTTTCAGACTCAAACTATGTGCAAACAAACTATTTAACCCTGTTTCTGAGAAATTACTTTTATATATAGTCCTGCAACTCATGTGCAGCAGTAAATATGTTCTGGAAGAAACTTAATGCCACCCAACTATTAGCCTTCTCTGGCTGGTTCATCCTGTTCATAATAAGACATTTTACTTTAATTATAACCATCAAAAGGGTCAATTTGTCAAGATGGAAATCACATTCCAGCAAAGTGAAAATCATCTTAACACCAGCTACTCCCTTTGTTTCCTGTGCAGGGGGGCAATCATAGTGATAACAGCCTATGAAGGCTCTTAATTTGAAAGGTATTATACCTGAAAAAAGAGGACTTCTCAACCATTAAATGCTCCGGATGTCAGTCTCTATTAAGTCCATCTTTTACCTACTTTTTGCCATAAAAAGTCAAGAAAGTATCAGTATTTCTCAGTATGATAATCTTCAGTATAAAGTTGTATAAAAGCTACTGCCATCCATTAAAGTGTCTGAGTTATAACGTGTCTGAACTGTTTCACAGGATGAAAATCCAACAAAATAAACTCTGCTTATTAAAAGTCTTCACTTAAAGTTCCACATATTCAGAAACAAGTTGTTTTCTTTTGTCATTCGTCGACAGAAAACTAATGTACAACAATTTTGGTCATTTAATCAAGCAAAAAGTCCAAAAATTCTCCATTTTCAGCATCTCAAGTGTGAGTTTGTGCAACTTTTCTCTGTTGAGCATCTGCAAAAAGTAAAATAAACTGAATACGTAATGAATTAGTGATGTTATCCATCTATACCCATTATCCACATCTTTATTTCAATTAATTTGCATAAAAAAGCAAAATATTCTCAATTTCCTGCCTCCTAGATGTGATTTTGTGCTACTTTTCTCTGTTTTATATGATCAAAAAACGAAATATACTGAATGTATTAAGGTTTTGGACTTTCAATCGACATTTACAGCAAATTAATCAGGCCTAATCAAAAAGTAACACAAACATGCCAAATATATATCCATTTCCAGCCTCCAAGATATGAGTTTGTGCTACATTTCTGTGTTTTATATGATCAAAAAATGGATTAAACTGAATATAATTGGGGTTTTTAATGGTTTTCTGACATTTTCTTGGACTCTGGGGACTATAAATTGCCATTATTATTCCTTTTTGTTACATTTTTATTGATAAAATGTTGATTTAGTTGCGCTCAAGTTGGTTTTCCATCTCCTATTAGCCCTCCCCCAGTGCATACATCTTTAAATATTGTAAGTATTATAATTATGTGTCTTTTATTTTGAAAATCTTGTCACTACCTTGCTTAAAATGTGTTTGAAAAAAGAAAAAGAGAAAAAGGGAGGCTGAGTTGCATCCTGGACCCCAAGGCTCAAGTTGTGAATGGTGAGCTGGGTACCACACACACACACACACACACACACACACACACACACACACACACACACACACACACACACACACACACACACACAGATAACACCTCTTTTCTCATAATAAAAGTGAAATAAATGTGATTATTCCCCCACAGAGGCGCTGCAGAGCCGATCAGCAGGCCCTGATCGATATGTTCACCCCTGATCGATAACTTACATTGGTGTAGAGCACACAGTCGATCTCTCCAGCCTCAGACAGCTCGCTCAGGTTCCTGTCCCAGTGCAGAAACGGTTCACTACTGTCCAGGATCTCCATGATTCCCTGCACACGGACTCTCTCTGCTCCTTCTGGCTGCTTTTCTTCTTGTTTCTGCGGCGGAAAAATCAGCGAAAACTGCAGCGAGGTTCGGTTGCAATGCAGTCGGACTGGAAACTCCAAAACTCCGGCAACAGGAAAGAGAAAAAAGTTCCCAACAACTTGTAAAAGAAAATAAATTAACGGACTAGAACCACGTCCGGTTGGTTTACACGTTCAGGGCGATTTTGTTGTTATGTTAGAAAGCTGCAATGGACAGATTGAAGCTGAGAGTTTATATTGTTGTTGTTGTTTATCATCTCCTCTCTGGTTCAGCGTACACAGACAGCTTTCTGCAGCCTCTCTTTCCTTTTCTTTCCTCCTCCTCCTCCTCCTCCTCACAGCCCAGACACACAGGAATGCATGGGCGGAGTCTCACAGAAACTCAGAAATAAGGATTAAAATGAGCAATAAAACCAATAAATTCAATAAATAAACAAGAGCGGGTATGACTGTTAATATAAATGCAATTTAATACACTCGAGGTTAAATATAAGCCATAAAATGTGAAGTGAGTCATCTGTTCCAGCTGTTTATGACATTAGCGTCAAATACCGACATTAAGAAATTTAAGTTTCCGGTTATGGATTTCAAAATAAAGCCATTCCAGGCCATTGCTATTCAGTTTTCCACAGAACAAGAGTAAAAAAACAAATACTGATAATAAAAAATGCACATTTTAGATTATACTAATGGTGATTTATGTATAATAACATGTATCATACAATATCCTGTGCAATGATATTATTTGCACATTTTTTCATTCCCTTGTTCTGTGCCCCACACTCTGTATTTATTATTATCTTGTTGAATTATCCATCATGGATATATCTGTATAAGTAAAAGGTACATATGGTGCATATAGCTATTTTAACATGATTCTTTCTCTCTTTTTTTCTTGTTTTCATTTTTATTTAACACTTAATCACTTTTTTAATTTGCTTTTTATTACAACTAACTTGCTTAAGGGTTCTTTTGTTTTGTTTGCCTATTCTTTCTGATCTCAAGAATGAGCCTTTGATTTAAAAAAAAATCAAAATCAACATAAATAACATAATCAATATATATATATATATATATATATATATATATATATATATATATATATATATATATATACATATATATATATATATACATATATATATATATATATATATATATACATATATATATAACATTTAAAGAATATATTCAATAGGTAATCAAACAAGTTTAAAATGTTTTGAATGAAGAAAGTGAAACAATTTCAGATTTTTAAAAAAATATAAAATGAGTAAATCCTTCTCATATATTCAAATAAAATAAAATATTGTATTTACTATAATACATTTCCTTTGGGATTCAAAATTAAAATATTTTATTTTAATGTCTTTTGAGCTTTTGATAAAAAATTATCAAAAAAAGTCAAAATCAAATATAACATTTTGAAAAATATTAAATATTTTATCAAACAAGTTGTTTGTTAAAATGTTTTAAATGAAGATGAACGATTATATTTATCATATTATAGATCACAAAAAGTTCTATTTTGGCTTTTTACTTGGATCTCTTGGTGTTATTTCTTTGATTAGTAATTATTTATTTTTTAAATTATAATAAACTTACTTAAATTGAAAATGTTCAGCTTCTGAAACGCAATGAATTTATTTTATTTCCTCTTTTATTTTTAAAACCGCTCCATCTATTTCCGGTCACACAAACGGTAAATTCAGTTACATTGACGCTGTTTATAAAACTGAATCCACAGGTTTCCCCCACAACTCACAGCCCCGCCCACATCAAGCTCTCTGACCAATCAGATCACTTTCCTGTTTAAAGCCCGTTCGACCGTGCTGCAATACCTTTGACTGACATGTATCCCAGCCAATCAGGGAAGACTTCGTGAATTCACTTGACCAATAGGTTTAAGCCAAGAATATCTTTGATTAAAGCCCGCCCCCTATACAAAAACAGGCAATCTAATTCTAGTTATGCAAATGTTATAACTTAAAATAATTTATGAAATACATATATGATACAATTTCGTGATTTTTAAAATATATATTAAATTTCACCGCTTTAAAAGCTGATTTAGAGAAACCATAATTAACATGGGAGGTTAAATAAATCATGTTCTGACTGTAGAAGATGAACACAAATGTGAGGACAAACATATTGTTGGGAAAAAGGCTCTATTTTACAGCAAAACAATTACAGAGAAATGAACCAGCAGAAGTGAGATGAGAAAGCCACTTCTGGGGAAGGAAATGAAAAACAGATAAGAGTGATATCAACTGACAAGAAGGTGACAGAGCAGAAAACAGGAGTAAATAAAACGTTAAAAAAACATCTACATGCATTGTTATTTTTATGCACAATGCAGGATGTGAACAGGGAAACAAAATGCATGAGGAACAGGGGGAAATGTGGATTATTATTGAACTTCTTCCTCCAAATTTGCATGCTGTCTCTCTGAAGTGTTTCTGCATGCTTCTCTCCAGTCGAACTTGGTATTTGCATAAGACCAGTACGAGACGGTACAAATACTTTAAAGGATAAATCTGGTGATGATCTTTGTTTTTCTTACAGTCTACAAATGCCATATTGACTTGCAGCTGCAAATAGTTTCTGATAAACATATAATAGGGGGTTTAGAGAAAGATTTCTGATCTACAGTCATCCTCAACAAGAAAATAAAATCTGACTTATTGAGTTTAAACTGATGCAAAGAAGAAAAACTGTTACCTTTTGTCTATGAACAGTGTTTTTAGCAGTTACAACTTATTGTACTGAATCTTCAAACGGTGAAGCATTTTTCAGTGTTTCCTTAAACTTCCAACATTATTCGAGCACATAAACCTCGAGTATACACACAAAAAAGGGCTGTAACTTTATGTACAAGTAGCACAATGATATTCATAATTAGTACGTATATCTACACAAACGAGGTCTTTCTGCTTCTTTGTGCATCGAGGCCTGCAGGGGGCGCCAGAGTCAAACATGACGCATCATAATCTGTCCCCTTCTGCTTCTCTTTGGGCGAGTCAGTTCCTTTTCCTTGGTGGCGTTCAGGTCCCCAGTGGGGTTTTTTGTTGTATAAACAAGAGAATACAAAAAGAAGTTGTCTTGTCGTCGGGCGGAGTCGGAGAGGAAAGAGCTTCAGGTTCGGTCCCGAATGTTGTCGCTCAGGAAGACGATGTTATCTGGGGAAAAAACAAATAATAAATAAATGAATAATCTCCAAAATAATGTTAAATTGGCTGCAGCCTTTATGTTAATCTAATGCATTAAATAGTTATTTCTAATAATGGCAGTGGTCCGTAATTTTAATCCTGTGCAAATCTGTCGTGCTATTTTGTAAATTATAATCAGGGTTCATACAGTTTTTTTAAAAAGTAAAATAAAATAATTTTTAAAGCAATTTCAAAGTGCATAAACTAACATATTTGACAGCTTTTCGGGCACTAATTCAGAAGGTTCATGTTGGTTGGTTGATTTAAGGAAAAGTTTTCAAATTTCAAGTTGAATAAAGGTCATGAAGGGGGTTTCCTCTGCTATTAGACAACACGAAGGTTAAGTTGTAGCCTATTAAAGGAGTACATAACCCTTAAAATGACAAACTTATAAATATTACTCATAATGTGTTGAGGAAGCACTGAGCAACAGACTGGATAAATGGAAGGTTAATTATTTTGTAGATTTGTGAGAGTCGATGTTCTGATTGTTTGTTAATTGCAGCCCAACGTTACGTCAATTCATCAAGGATTTATTCTGTTTCCAGATTCTTCTTTCACTGTGGAGGCATGCAAGAAAAATTACTTTTTCCTGAAGAATTCAAGGTAACATGGGGTGAGTAACTGATAGAATTGATGATCGTTTTTGGTTTGCTTTTGGGTGAAATATTCTTATAATATCAAGGTGGTAATGTCAAACAAAATACAGATTTAGCCTGCAGACCTGTAAATGTGCTGCATGAAACACAGGTGTAGGAGGCTCATTTCTCTCTTTTAACTTCCCACATAAAGTGCTGCAGGTCTGTTAAAGCTGAAGCATGTGGTTGTTCTGACCTGCGATGACGGTGGTGGCCTGGCGTCTCACTTGGTTCTTGTCCACGTACTCTCCGTAGTCCAGTTTCCCCTCCACCAGGATCCTGGCCCTGAAACAGAGACTCAGGATCAGACACATGAAGGCTCCTCTAATGTGAATGATTTTAATGGAGGATTCTAGTGAAGTGACAACGAAGCTTCGTAAAGCATTTGTTTCATTTTTTAACCGACTAGATGGCGGTCTTGGCTTTAAAAAAAGCCTCTAGCAATGGTAATTGATTGGGTTTTCAGCCCTTTGTTGAACAAAGAGCGCCATCTAGTGGGCTCAGAAAATAAAGAAAATTGTCCACGAAAAGATTTTAAAGAGTTAGTTGGGACTCTTCACGTCACACAAGAACACAAACAAGCGAGACAATCAATAAGATATTAAATCAATTCATTGGACAACAATGCCATATTTGCTGATATCCCAAAGTCTGTTATTTAACACAATCTGTTGCATTTATATCAACTCAGAAAAAACAACTAAAATATGATTTTACCGTTCCATTTCTGAGTTCTTTCAGATAAAAACAGACCCTCTGTTCACATTATAATTAAGCATAAATGTATTTTACGGGTTAACTTAAAGAGCCTGTGAAGATTTTTCAATGATGAACATAGTGAGAGGGAGATTGTCAAAATAAAAGCGTGTAAAGACGGCGATATGCATCAATGTTTGGCCATCACAAAGGAAACTTTCAACAACAAAAGTACCAGCTAAATGCAGTTAAACAGGACATCAATTTTCTACGTATCAAAATTCATAAAATCATCATTCAGAGCTGTAAACTAGACAATGAGTCAATCAATCTTTGCAGTTGGATTGTTCATTGTTCATTCTCAGACTTTTAATATATCCTCAGACTTATAATATATATATAATATATATTCTCAGGTTTTGAATCCATATATTATCCATAATAATTTCCTGAATGGCATCCCCCGCCTGCTGAAAATATAAATTTCTGTACAGATTATTAATTGGTAACCGCAATAACTTTTGTCTCTGCGTCCACTCTTCCTGTACTGTCCTATTTTACCATATATAATATCAATTAAGTGAAAAAGAAAACAGTGTATTAAAGGTCGTACCCTTTCTTGATGTACTGGTAGGCTACGTCTCTCAGACCGGGTTTGAACACGGACACGCGGTGCCACGTCGTCTTCTGGCTGATGTCACCTGGAGACACAAAAAAACAGCAGCACATAAGGGAGGAGAGCGAGCAAGAGGTGGAGGTCAAAACGTGTATTTGCACATATTGTCCTTTATGCATATAACAAGGTTCATACACTTTTTCAGTGGTCAAATTCAAGCACTTCTCAAGGACTTTTAAGGTCCATTTTAAGCTTTTCCAGGACCTTACAACGGTTGTAAGTTGCATGTTTTAGATGAGTACTTACATGCTAAAAGGGGTAATTTCACTCAACCGTACCGACAGCGATGGTTTCACACTTTTAACAACCAAAGGTACAGTTTGCTAATCTCAATATTCAATTTATAATTTTTTTCATTGAACATGTGATTATCTATAGTCAGATTGCAAGAGAAATACAGTAAGAATTTCAAGCATTTACAAGCACTTTATCCAAAATCCAAGCACTTTATAAACCTTGAAAATACAACATTAAAATGTAAGAATTTTCAGGGATTTCAAGCATCCGTACCAGCCCTGGTATAAAGGCACATGCACACACTAAACACACACACAGAATCATAGACACACACACACACACACACACACACACACACACACAGTCATAGACACACACAGAGACACACAGAGACACACACACAGAGACACACACACACAGTGACACACACAGACACAGACACACAGACACACAGACACACACACACACACACACACACACACACACACACACGAAAATTAGGCCCTAATTTTGTATATTTGACAAATTTACCAATAATAATGAACACAATATGAAAATGATATATCAATTTGTTGGTCTTGAGTTGCTGTAAAAGGTGAAAAAAAAGTTGGTAATAGTTTTTTTCTACATGTCCTAAAACCAGTCTAATGTCATGGGGTCGTTTTTGTTTTGTTTTTGAAAGTGGAAATTTATTATTATTTATTTATTTTTACCTATAAAGGCTGCAGAGAGGCACATATGCTGAAAATTTCAAGCAATTCTATGAAAGTTAACCTATATTAAATCGTATGATAAAAAATGATTTGGGGTCAAAAAGGAGCCCAGGACCACAGGAGGGTTAAACGGCAAAATACAAAAGTAAAGTCTGATTCTGAGTCACATAATGAACCTTTGTGTCTGCAGGCCCATGACACAGAACAGCAGTAAAAACAAGTTTAAAAATGGACAAAACAACTCAATATATAGATCCAGATAGATTTAACTTTACACTCATGAAACCTGAAAACTGGAATAGAAAAATAGACAAATGCAGATAATAAAATTATGAGTATATGCAGCTTTAAACCTCCATCATGCCTTTTAAAGCTCTCTGAAACATTTTGAAGGCCGTCTGCAATGATTTTATGGCATTTCTTTTGAATTATAATTTGAGATGAGGACGCTGAATGATGCATTAGAGGTTGGAGATGAATACTTCAGGGACGGACAGTGTGTGCGTACTTTGTGCCACTTTAATTTACCTTGGCTTGCTGTATGTGGTCATTCAAATGTTTAAATCCACCACAACTATAAGGCATCACATACAGCATGGGAAGTTCCAATAATATACTGTTTATTTTAATGTCTGGTACAACTAAAGTTACATTTGTTTGGACAAATATAATAACAACAAAAACAGCTGATAAGAGTTTAATTTAAGAGCTGATATCTAGACATTTTCAATGGCTTTCTTGAGCTTTAAAATTAGCTCTTAAATTAAACTCCTATCGGCTATTTTTGTTGTTTTCATTACATTTGTCGAAACAAATGTACCTTTAGTTGTACCAGCCATTAAAATGAACAAGCTCTAATAAATTTTCCATGACTGTTTAATATTCTGAGTGGGTGCCTTTTGCATAACAAGTACTTTTACCTTTGGTACTTTAAGTACATTTTGTGATACTTTTGTATATTTTACTTCAGTAACTTTTGAATGCAGGACTTTTACTTGTAGTGGAGTAATTTCACAGTGTGGTATTAGTACTTTTACTGCAGTATTAGATCTGAATACTTCTTCCACCGCTGCATAAAATACATTTTTCTTCCTCTATCTCCATCATCAAGTGTCAAAAAAAAAAAAAAAAAAAAAAAAAAATATATATATATATATATATATATAAATAAACCCTAATATATTCATGTTCATACAGAAAGACTTTAAGGAGCAACACTGGCCTCTAGTGGCCAAATATGAGGATTGCAGCCAAAGTTGGGCAAATCAGAGTAATTTATAACTAATTATAATGCTATTTTTTATAATAGAATATATAGTGTAAAGCAATTATAAACCCTTCTTATCGTATTTAAACAACAATTTTATAATTTAGCTCAAAACATAAAAGTTAAGTCAATTTTATTTATATAGCCCAAAATCACAAATGACTTGTAAAAATTGTGCGCTTTTCTGTTGTCGCTGCAATAAATATTACCCTTCAGCAAAACTTCATAAAAATTAGTAATAACCTTTTAATTATTACCCTCTCAGGTGCAACAGGAATATAAGAACATGCTGTTAGAAAGTAAAACGGAGTGAACTTCAATAACTGAACATGTCCTCCGGTCCTCAGATGATTGTTTTCTATGTTGAATAATATCCAGATCTAGTGACACGGTCTCATGCAAATCTGTCACTCGAGTTAAAAACATTCAACTTGTGGAGGAATGCAAATTACAGGAACTTACTTATTTGCATGGACTTTGTGTGTTATCAATGCCGTTTGGGAAATTTCACTTTACAGTTAGCATGAATGAAGAGCAGCAGGTTTAATGAAATGAAATGATTTTTTTTAAGTACAGTTTTGAGGTACTTGTACTTTACTAAAGTATTTCCATTTTATGTAACTTTATACTTCTACTCCACTACATTTAGAGGCAAATATTGTACTTTTTACTCCACTACATTTAGCCTAAGTTACTTTTCAGGTCGAAATTTAACATGAAAAACATGATAGTGAAGTGATTAAAGTGACATTTGTTTAAATTAAACCTCAGAACAGTATGTGAAGAATGATTTTATGCTTACATTATGCATCAATATTGAATCCAATAATATACTGTTTATTTTAATGGCTGGTACAACTAAAGGTACCGGTACATTTGTTTGGATAAATACAATGATAAAAAACAAAAATAGCTGATAAGAGTTTAATTTAAGAGCTGATATCAAGACATTTTTTATGGTTTTCTTGATAATAATAAAAAATAATCATCAAGAAAACCATGGAAATGTCTAGATATCAGCTCTTAAATTGAACTCTTATGAGATATTTTTGTTGTTATCTTTATATTTGTCCAAATAAATGTACCTTTAGTTGTACCAGGCATAAAAATTAATGAATTAATGAATTTTCCATGACTGTTTAAGATTCTGAGTGGGGGCCTTTTGCTTAACATGTACTTTTACTTTTGATACTTTAAGTACATTTTCTGATACTTTTGCTTCAGTAAGTTTTGAATGCAGGAATTTTACTTGTAGTGGAGTAATTTCACAGTGTGGTACAAGTACTTTTACTGCAGTATTAGATCTGAATACTTCTTCCACTGCTGCATAAAATACAGTTTTCTTCCTCTATCTCCGTCATCAAGCGTCACATTAAACTGTACCTGTTGCGCTCGTCTCCCCGTCTCCGGACCGCCACATCTCATTGGTTGCTACGGAAAAGATGGTTACCGGGTTACGGCCCTCCATTTGTCTCATCACCGGGTCCTGACCCACGCGGCCCAGCAGCTGCACGCGGTTTATCGCTGGAGTAAAAAAAAAACACAGAGACATGAGAGGTTAACAGGTGAAAATAGATGGTTACACTTAACTGGACCCTATTTTTAACTCCACCCCCCATTGTGTGAAAGTGACAACAAAATCATCTTATCAACCTTATGTCCATGAAATTTGCTTATTATTTTTGTCACAAACAGGCTCAGATTGTTATTCTAAGTGTCTGACAACATTATAATCACTTCCTAAACCCAATTTTATAGACTTTTCTTCATGTAATGTTTTCAAGAAACAAAAACAAAAACAAAAAAAGAAATATAAAATAAATGAAAAGAAGAAGGGATCATTTTAAAAGCACTGTGGGATTACTAGGGGACACTATTCCCTAGCACCTGCCGGAGGAAAACTTGAGGTACTCACATCTCTCCAGGATGAGGCTGGCGTCTGTGCTCTGGTGTCTCACCACCTGCCTGAAGATCTGCAGAGAAAGAGATTGAATATTTAAAGTCCTGAGGGAACAAAGCAGGTATGCCGTCTCACTGATGCCGGTCTGTTAGACAAGACAAGCAGCAGGTTCAGGTAGTGATGGTCCGCTGACACTTGAAGCTCCGACACATGCGCCGTAGCTCATGAAGCAAACGTCCCGAAGCACTGTGCCGAGGCGTGGTTTGGTCACGTGACTCGTGACGTTCGAAGCAGCAAAGTGCTTCGAACGTCACCGAACCACCAACACTACTGTGGAAGTGAACCGCTACCTCGCTGATCTCTTTCCCCAGCCACCCATGAACCTCTTTACCAATGAACCCCAAAACATTCTTTGCCAAAATCCATAATATAATCTGTATTTGCACCAGCCCCATGTGAAAATGTATGAATGTAGCAGCACCATTTAAATGTTTCATAACACAAAAGTGAAGTCTATATAGGGTAACAGACATGTCAAATAAGAAACATGGATCCTTTGTCTCCCTGCTAGCTAGACGACTGATCCTGCTCAGGTGGAGAGATGCCTCCTCTCCAACTCATGCACAACGGCTAGAAGGAATCATGCCCTGCTTAAAATTGGAGAAGGTTAGATACTCGCAAAGCAATCAAGTGGGAGATTTCAGAAAACGTGGGGTCCTTTTCTTAATGCGTTCCAGACTCTGTGAAGACTGCCATTAGGTGCAGCTTAGCAAAGCTAAGTACTCTTATTTTTAGCGCAGGCTTTAGATGTGGCAATGTGCTCATATTATTGTAGTGTATTGGCAGTGACTAGGGAGGGGTTATTTTACATATGAAGATTTTATTTGTTATATTTTCCTTCTTTTCGGTAAATCGTTACATTTGGGTTTTTTTTTTTTTGTTTTCTGTTTGTTGGTTTTCTGTGTTTTGTTTCTCTTTAAGTTATATTACCCAATCCATATCTATCTGGACACATTGGTGCTAATTGTTGTACTCATGTCTACCCCATGTCTCTGTAATTACCATTCAGCATTGCACTTTTGTTATACTGAAAATCCTTCAATAAACAGATTTTGATTTAAAAAAAAAAAAAAAAGAAACATGGTCTTCAATAGTTAATGTCTTTATTATTACTAGCAATATTATAATTTTTTTAAGCTTATTTTTTTTGCCATTTTTCATGCTTTATTGAAAGTAATAGATAGAAAGGGGGAGACAGAGGGGAGAGCATGCGGCAAAAGGACCTCAGGCCGGATTCGAACCCGGGTCCACCGCAGCAAGGACTCAGCCTTAATGGTGTGCGCTCTACCAGTGTGAGCCACCGGGACGCCCCGTTACTAGCAATATTGTTGTTGTATTGACTCGAAACATAGAGTCAACTAGTGTAGTTGAAAACAATCAATGACACGTCTCGGTTGCACTTCATGTTATTGACCACTAGATGTCCTACTGGAGCACAGTGAGTCATTGAAGCTTCGAGTAATGAACCATGTTTTGTATAAAGTGTCGAAGCTTCAACAAAGCCTCGATCAGCCATCACTAGTATAGGTGGGGGAAAAAATTATGCAATATTATATCAATTCGGTTTCACATTTACACTGAAAAAAATTGGAGTGACATTTACTCTAAAAAAGCTAGGCAGGTTTTTCCACACAGAAAGTGTTTGTAATCTTTACTCAGGCTGTTTCTATGTAATGTTTATTGAATAGAACCACTTACTTTTTTATGAATTTTACTTGGAAATATAAACTCATTAAGCCAATGAACTGGTTTAGTGAATATTACTTGGAAAGTAATATTTAACTTTTACTGAAATGATTCAATTTACATACAAAACTGAGGACACATAATAACAAACAATCACTAAGTAATGCACTACATGAAAAACTGCTATTTTAAAGTAAAAGCACTGAATTCGTATTTCTTTGTAGAATTTATATAGATGATTGAAATAATAATTACAGGGCCAAAAAATCTTTTTTTCAGTGTAGGAATATACTGGAGATACTGGTATCATGTGAAACAATGAATCTATAGGCTCCATGTGTGTCAGGAAGTTGTCAAAATAACGCTGCAAAGTTAGACTTTTTTATGATTTCATTCAAAAAAATTCAGAGCAGTGAAGCTTAAAGTTGATGAAAGTTTGATAAAATGCTGCAGTTGTTGTCGTCCATACATGTTTAATATCAGTTCAGTTCAGTTTGACTGAATTAGGGATGGGAATAATTAATCAATGGATTAATGGTCCTTAAGAATTTGGACGATCACGTGGAAGTTTACGGCCATACATCAATAATCCAATAAGATGAGAATTAAGTTGGATAAAGCTACCGTTTGCAAACTGAAAGTTGCAATAAAAATGATAAAACACACAGAAATACAAGAGGATTCATTTGAGAGAAACTATCTTACTGTATCAAACCTTGCTACCATGAATTACTGAGTTTAATTTGATCCAAAACTTATTTAAACACAAAAAAGCCCACTTAAATACGAAGATTACTGTGAAAACTACCCTCATGCCTCTTCGGGGGCTAAAACATAAAAAAAATTGAACTCCTTGACGTTAACTTTACAGTTTAATCTCACGTACGATTGACAGGATCAAGTCTTTTTTAGTCCATTCAAAATAAAAGCATCCGTTTTCAAAACAGGCTTTTGCATAGTACTGTATATATATCTTATTTTGCGCATGTATGCATGCAGCGATGAATTGATCATTAACGTTCTAGATAATCGAGTTGGCAGGTTTCTTCCAAATGCACATCTCTAGACTGAATACTTTGTTGGTCAGTCTGTGGGTTTGACTCTCATTGTGGAGAAATGAAAACACTGAAGTGAGATGAACTATCTCTTATGTGACTATCTCTTAATTTTGTGGACACAAAATGCAGTTAAATCGCCATATATTGTATCACAATACTCACCATATCGCAAAATGCTTAAATTCACTATAATATCGTATTGTGAATCAAGTATCCGGGTAAAATCGTATTTGGAGATTCACACTTCTAGCAGCAACTTAGACTTTTAAAAGTCTGAGCAATAACACATCAACACCAATAATCCTTTTGTATCTTTCTGTCGGTTTACCTAGATGAAACGAAAACATAACCAGTCTGATAAATGTGTCTAGAATTGATCATTTCTTGCTCACCTGTGCTGAGGCACTTCTCAACATCTCCTCTTTTCTGTGTGGAGCTCCAAGGACTTTTTAGAGGCGAATCTGAACAACTAAAAAGGCAGAAAATCAAAATGTTAAAATACAAGCAGCTGCATTAACAATAACACTGTAACATTAATTACAGAATTGATATATATATATATATATATATTACCTTTTATGTGTTTATTTGTATCCTATGTTTACATTTTCAAGTTCCAAAACAGTTCATTGAGCATATTTTTGTTTTTTATTGTAGTAAATAGTATAATTTTTCAACTCGAATTTCAGGATTTTTTGGCTCAATATGTTGATCAAGTAGGTTAAAGTGAGAAAATAATTGTCAGATCATAGAGGTGAAGAAAAAATGGATGCCAAATATCGTCACACTGTTAAAATAGGGTTAGGGTTAGATATAATCGCCCAAGTAATATCAGTTTAGTTTATCAGTGTTTTATTGTTGACACTAATATTAGTAACACTTTACTCTAAGGTGTCTTCATAAGAGTGACATGAGCGTGTCATAAACACGACATGGGATGTGTCATGAACATTAATGACACTCTGAAGTAACATTAATGCTCATGATACTTGTCAATAATAAAATAAAGTGTTACCATATCTTGATTAAGTCACAAAGGCATGTTCAAAAAATTGCCTAAGTCATTTATTTCTCTTAAGTTACATAATTTACACACAGTGTTATTACTATGCCAATAGCCATCCTTTACATCAGTTACATCATTTTTGAGTGAAATGATCAATAATTGTCATATGTTACACTTTGTGAAGTTTTTTGTGTTTCCTGCAAAACTTGATGAGGGTATAGTAACCATTTTTTATGTGGTACATCAAGGGCAAAATCAAAAGTATTCAAAAACGACCAAAATAGGCTCAGACCCCAGAGGGTTAAGTCGTTGTAAAGTGAAATATTAGATGTTTTTAGATGTGTGTCAGGCGAAGCAGCAACAAAATTAGCAGATTTTTGAATGGAGTCTGGTGAGAGTCACAGTTGTTATGGTGAAGTCTGATCCGGTTTGTGGGATTACAGACAATCAAGCTGAAGAACCCAAACACGAGGACGTGAACTCAAAGTCACAGCAGCGTTTTTCCCACTGCAGCAATGAGGCTTCAGTCTCTCCCGCCATCGGACGTGAACATGAAACACATCTTTTAAAAACAACGCTTTTCTCGACATGTTTTGGTTTACAGGTTAGACTCGTTTAAACGGCAGAAGAGCGGCAGTGTGTGAGTACAAAACGGTGTAAAAGCTTCGCGTAAGGAAAGACAAATAGCTTGTTAAAAACTCACCAGGTGCAACACTTCAGACTTCTATAACCTCACGCTGTTTCCGGTCCGTCGCCTGTACAAGTCCGACAATCCGCCGGAAATCGACAAAGTTCCGTTTCGTAACCTTTTCCCCCCAATTTTTTTTTTTTTAAATCTATAAACCTATTTACATCCAAGCAGAGTATTCAAATAAATAATAAAATAAAATAAAAATCTCCAAATAAATACAATAAAATAACAAAAGTATATAATAATAAAATTACGACGGAGTATTAGGGCCACGTTTAGAAAAAAATAAGTTAATTACGAGATTAAACTCGAAAATGTTATTAATTACGAGAATAAATTCGTAAATATTTAATTAATTACGAGAATAAACTCGAAAATGTTTAATTAATCACTAGAATAAAGTCGTTAATATTTAATTAATGACGAGAATTAATTCGTAAATATTTAATTAGCTACGAGAATGAACTCAAAAATATTTAATTAATTACGAGAATGAAGACGTATTTTAAAAAAAATAGAGGAGGAGAGTTGTTAAAATGAGGGCCGTGGGGCGTTTCGTAGAAATGTACTTTAAGATAGGTTTCACAAACAAGGAGATATTAAATCGTTTGGCACATCAGCATCACATTATAATAAGTATAAGGAAGTTAAAAAGAATATGTGAGAAATGTAATCTTTATCTAACCAGTCTTGTAGGAAATCGCTGCTTTTGTTGAAGGGGTTTTAGGTAGAACAGCCTAGCAATTATATACTTTATTCTCCTAATTAATTAAATATTTTCGAGTTTATTCTCGTAATTAATTCAATACTTACGACTTTATTCTCGTGATTAATTAAATATTTACTACTTTAATCTCGTAAATATTATTTATTTCTAAACGTGGTCCTAATACTCTGTCGTACTGAGTAAATGCAGTAAAATAACAAAAGTAAATAATAATAAAATAATACAAACATGATATAAAATAAATTAGATTCAAGGGTTTGTCTTATCAATATATAATGCAAGTAAGTTAGAAAGTCATGACATGAGTTTTTTAAATTTTTTATATGACTTATGTAATCTATAAATATTACCATTGATCTTGATTATTTGGGATGTAACTGTAGATGTTAACATGTGCAGGTGTGATAAGATAATGATATTGTGGGTGCAGCAAAAAAAGAGGATTTTCTTGCATAAGGATGACTGTTCTGATCTTAGTGAAATACCTCTGTCCAAGACACATTTCTCACCTTGAGTTTTTTTCTCCAACTTTATGAACTGGATCAATGTTCAGAAGAGATAAGAGCATGCTCTCTCCGGGGGAACCTGCAGAATTACTGAAGGTGTGTTTAAAATAGGTGAAAGTGCACCAGAGAGAGAGAGTGCTCACAGGTATTTGCAGATTTCTCTGAGGCCTCGTGGTGCTGGGAGCGTGAATCACCTCTGTAAGTACTTTTGTTGAAATTGTTTTCTGATATTCTTTTCATGCATATGCAGCCAGAGGTGTCTGAGGTAGAAGAAGTGCTTAGATATTGTACTTCAGTAAAATAAGTAGCAGTACCACAGAGTAAAAAATACTGTGTAAGGAGTTAAAATCCATGCATTCAAAATGTGACTTACATAGGTCCTATAAGTACAAAAATAAGCATAAAATATCTATCATGTGACAAAGTGTTTGGTTCTCACAGGACTACAAATTATGATTTTATAGAATACTATGGCGAATTAAACTACTGTACAGGAAATAAAGAGGGGGGAAAGCAGCCGTAAAATGCAAAATGCACATAAATGCAGCAATAACATGAATCAAAAACATCACATATATTAGAAAAATACTGAGTGAGAACATTTCACTGCAAAGTAACTACAACTTTTCAATATTACTGGTACATACTTTTACTTTGACATACTATACAATACAATTTGGCGTGTAATTAAGTATTTTCTCATATTAGTTATTAGTTATTAGATATTAGTACTTCTGAATACACATGACATTACATATTAAACCCGAGTTTGGTCGTTGCATCGGCTTAATTTCACACAAATAATCACTTGAACTGCAGAATCTCTCGTTAAATTCCCTGTTTCCTGCGGTACTCAAACGCCACAGTTCAGTGAAATCACTGCACTGTTTACGTGAGATGTAAAGTGAGCGTAACCTCTTGCTTTTAGAAACCAACTTGTTTAAGGCGTAGAGTTTATGAATATTGGTTTTACGTTAAAAGCTGATTCATATCTCCTCTGCTTATTCTTCTTTTAATTGCATACCGTCAATTTATCTCTGACAGCTGGCGCAGACAAGGCGAATCTTGCGTTTTCACGTACAGGACTTGAACGCAACTCGACCTGACGGGACCAACCTTTCCTCCGGCTCTGTTTTTCTTTCAGTTCGGTGAGAGAAGTGAGAGTTTTAGCTGATATCAGGTAAATTTGTCACGTCGATACACTCCGTTTGCCCCAGTCAACTCGATGGAGTGGCTGTGTTCAAATGTATGATTTAACCAAGGCTTTATTTAAGCCACAACGTGAAGCTAACCTAGGCTAAGCTAACTTATGCTAAGTTACACCAGAAGTTCATTCATAGTTGGTTAAAATGTGTTTTCCCTGAACACCCTGGAGTCTCCAACAGCTCCAAAGCATGACTTCTTCATGACATCCAGATTAGAAAACAAAGCAGCGTGGAGCCCTGCTGTAAATTTACTTACTTATTTATTTTACAAATATATTTTGAATAAAATGATAGAACTGGATGTAACCCTCTTATATGTTGTATTTGCAACCTTTGTTCACATTTGCAACATTTAAAATTCTTAAAAGAGCATGATAGAGTTTTGAAAGTAAAAAAAAAAAAGATTCAAAATCACATCTTATGTTGGACTAAAAGACACACACAAAAAAAGACACAAAAATGACCAAAAAAAGACACAAAATTACTTACAAAGACACAAAATGACCAAAAAAAGACACAAAATTACTTACAAAGACACAAAAATGACCAAAAAAAGACACAAAATTACTTACAAAGACACAAAATGACCAAAATTGTTACAGAGAAAAAAACAAAGTTGGATGACAGGATCCCACACAATCACAAGATCACATTTATGTTGGTTTTTCTTTTTGGTTCAAAAATGTTGATCCAGTAAGTCAGAATAAAAAATGAATTATTATTAGGTCAGATACTTTTCCACATTGCATCTTCATTATGGCACGTCAATAACATACTTTAACAATTGACTACACTCTGGCACACTGTGAATTTTCTTGAGATAACTTATAGGTCCATTGTCTGTGTAAATGTTGTGCCCGTTGTTGTTGTCTGCTTGCACTATTTGTTATATATCCGATGTTGTGTGTTATATTTTTACTTGCACATTTGGAGTGTGGGGAAACGCAATTTCAATCATTTGTGTAACTACCTGTTGCATTGTTTGGTTGACAATAAAGTTCACTTAGACTTACACACCCACAGGGTTATTGTTTCATTACAAACAGACCAGCCTTTCCATGGAAGACTCAGTTAAAGAAATGCACCTGGTTAGGGTAGTGAAGCACACAGTACTGCCGGATTTTCTGGTTGGGTCACCTACCTCATATGTAGCTAAACACAGTACTGGGATAAACCACTGGTTGCTAACTGGAATGGAAACTTTGGCCTTCACTATATGATGATAAAAACTCAGATAAAATCAGATACTGATCTCTGATACTGTCGTTTCTGCTCCTATTTCTATTTAAAACTCAGTTAAAAGAATGCACCTGGTTATGGTAATAAAGCAGACTGTACTACAAACGTGGTGTCTGATTTTATGGTTGGTTCACCCTGTAGAGATGTACGATAAAGCATTCTTGACAGATAAGGCGTGAAATAAAATAGAAAGGAGCTACTTATTGTTACCTCATCTGTAGGTAAGCACAGTACTTAGATAAACCACTGGTAGTTAACTGGAGTGGAAACTTTGGCCTTCACTATATGATGATAAAAGCTCAGATAAGATCAGATACTGAGCTCAGATACTGTCGTTTATGCTCCTATACACATGGCTCACAGACTGGAGAACATACACAGACAGCAGAGAGTTCACTGTGCCGGCACTTCTTTGTAAGCACATGTTTTCTTCTCTCCACAGACGATTGTCCACCATGTCCCACACGGTGCCTCCGGTCCTCTCTGTTGTCCCCTCTCGGGCTCTGGTGGATGAGAAGTTCAGGGTGCTGGTGGAGAATCTGCCTCCAGGAGCTCCAGTAACACTTCACTCCCTGCACCAGTCTGAGGACAAGGACTACTGGGAGGCCTACGGACACTACATCAGTGATGAGAGAGGAGCCGTGTCCGGTGGGTTCTCTTCCTTTTTATCTGCTTGAACTAAGTATTGAACCTTAAAGTGTGTTCTTTTTTTGTTGTTGACATTTTAATGCTTCTGTAGTTGCAGATGATCTCAGTTTCGGGGGAACGTACACAGGGAAAGAAGCCATGGGTTTGCTGTGGAGTATGCGTCCAGTCCCAGGCAGCCGTGACGCCCTCAGGTAAGACTTTATGTGCTGTTAATTTGCAGACTGGAGCTGGGAAATATCACCTAAAAAACAATAACACAAATAGTTGATTGATGAAACTACATCTTGTTAGATTAATTAATTAATCTGTGCACAAGATTCCCTGCCTTCACATTGTATTTCTTATTAGTTATTTGTACTGACTGAACAACAAAAGGAAGTCGTGGATAACAATTTGTTCGCATATTCAGTTGTTACCTATGGAGGGACGAACGCTCGCAAAATAAAAAATAAAAAAAATGACTCGGTAAAGAAATTTGTATGCAACCAAATGTACCAATACATTTATATTTCTGTTTTAATTTGATTAGGGTTATTTATGCGTATAACATTTAAACTTTAAACAGTAGACACAAGTCTTGTGTATCGGTGTATTAATCCACGTTTCGATAGGTCATATAGTTTTTTATCAATCCCTGTTCAATGACCATGATCATTTTTGGAGAAATTCTGAGATTATAATGGGTGTGTATTGCACGGAATGTTCGTGTCAGAGTGTGTGATGTCATCGCTCAGAGTGTAGAGGGAGAGGTAAAACTGTCAAAAAATACATTTTAAAACTGCGCTCCAGGCAGTAGCCCCCGTGGCCCTTTCAAAATTTCCCCAGAGGAAATTTTCTAGTTTCCAGCTATTGCATTGATATTCAACATAAGCCTTAGAAAGAAAATAAATGAATGCGGAAATGTATTTTCCATCTCCATTAAAAGTGGCTGCTTTGTAGGCTGCCGGGAGAGACACAAGTAAAATAATGGTAATGACACCATATTGGCTGTAAAGAGCAACTTCTCAGCCTTCAGAAACAGTTGGCATTTTTTCCGATATTGTAAACTGTTAAGTAATAATGGTAATCCAAAGTGTGCTTGCGCAAACGCGTCGCCACCGCAACACTCGTGTTAAAAGCATAGTTAAAGGGAAAACTTAGGATGTTGTGCTTTCACTTTGTGCAAGTGAAAGTCTTCTATTTGCCCATAATATGAAAAATCGCATTTTTCTTTAAATATTGACCGATTAATGTTCTTTCATTAACTCATCTCTGCTGCAGGCCAGAGGCTTGAGCTTCATTAGAAGCTGCTACAATAACACACTTTAAATCTGTTCACCCGTCAGGTTGAGAAAGTCGGACGTCTGCACGCCCCTGCTGGTCAACATCTCCGTCTACAGTGGACATGTAACGGAGGGCTTCAGGGAGCAGACTCCTCTGGCCTCGTCGATCACAGAGAGATGGTACATGGCTCCAGGGGTCCAGAGGATTGTTTTGAAAGACAAAGGAGTAGGAGGGACCCTGTTTATACCTCCAGGTACACCTGAGTCACTTGAAAATACACATTTCCTCCTCTTATATTCCTTTTGTTAGTCTTTTAAGAGGCTTGTGTATCCTCTGACTCCTTATGTTGATCATCTGTTTGTCCTTGCTTCAGGTCCAGGACCCTTCCCCGGCGTATTGGATATGTGGGGAGGGGGTGGAGGGCTGGTGGAGTATCGTGCAGCTCTGCTGGCGTCTCACGGTTATGTTTCTTTGGCGCTGCAGTATCTCGACCCCAATGCTCTGAAGTCAGCAGACTTGGAGTACGAGTATTTTGAGGTGTGTGTTTGTTTTTCCTACAATGAGCTAGGGTTGTCACGATACTAAAATTTTCAACTCGATACCGATACTCAGGAAAATATTCAATACTCGATACCATTTTCGATACCACAAGGATAAAAACAAAGACCCTAAAATTTAGTCAATTTAAGTATTTTAATTATATGCAATAAAATGCAACATGTAAAAATGAACAGAACCACAGGTTAAATATTTAGAATAAAAAACAGTTGTGCAAAAAGAAACTGCAACTATGATAACAAGATTCAGGTCTGAGGTAGTGCAAAAAATAAATAAATACAATAAACAATAACAATTTTTGGCTGTATGTGTTGCTGTTTCTTTTCATTCTGGGATAATAACACTTTTCAGCCACCAACATTTATGTAAACTTATTAACTCTATGCTTATGTACACTGACAGTGTGTATACTGTGGGTATCGATACTTTTGAAAATGAGTATCATATCCGGATACAACATTTTAATATTGATACTTTTTTGAGTATCGATACTTTTGATAACCCTACAATGAGTTATTCATATTCTGATGCAGAGGATGTCAAAGAAAAGAAACATCTATTTGAATCACGGTTGGGCTGATAGAAGATTGCAGGGTTTGCAGTTGCATTTATTAAGTGCTTAAAAAGTGGCAGTTGTGGTTTGTTTAATGGTGCACGGACTGATTTTGCAGAAACTAAATATAACCCCTTTGACCCTTACTTTGCACCCATATTTTGTTTCAAAGGTAGAGCTGGACATGTTATAATGTGGTTTATTTCTTGTCATCTTCTCCTGCACAGAGAGCATTTAATATTGTCAAGGAACATCCTCAAGTGATCCCAGACAGAGTTGGATGTTTGGGTCTTTCCCTCGGCGCAAATATAACCATGTCGTTGGCAGCTGAGAGCAACGTTGTCAAGGCAAGTATGAATGCAGAATATCTTTTCTTTTCTTCGGCCCTGACTATGAGGCTGTTGAACCGCAGAGGCCCTAATAAAATACAGTGGAGAACCAGATGGGGGTACTGTGACTTATTATGCATCGTTGTGTTTTCTTCCAGCCTCGTTGTGGTGTTTGTATCGGTGGCGGCCATCTTTTCGGACGTTTGACAAACCTCAAAGACTGGATGAATAGGTATTTATTTGTTTTTGATCAGTTTTGACCACAATTTCCTCCGTTGGAATGATGACTACAATGACTTTTGTTATCAGGATTCCTGAAGGCTTGCCTGTGGATGAAAACAACCATGAGAGGTGGCGAAGTGTTTGTCTACCAATTCCAGAGGATCCTTCACTGAAACTGGAAGTGAGTTCATGTTGCACTAATAATGAGACTATATTTTGATTTGCTTCAACTGATTTCAGTTTTTAATTTGAGTCTTATGTAGCACAATATGTATGTAGTTGATATTGCAACAGACACAATTAGATTTCTGTGTCTTCCTTTTGTTGAGTTTCTTAGCAAAGCAACTACAAGAACTTTTGTTTTGGGATGATTTTGGCGCCCCCTGTGGTCAAACACGGTAGTGACTCCAAGAGCTCCACCTCATTGTGTGCAATAAATTGTTTTGTTTGATGTTACAGGAAATTGGATCAGGTGACAAACATTTAGAATTACTTAACAGAAATAGGGGTTTTGAAGCCGACAGGGACTTCATGGTGCATTCAGTTGCACAAAGTAAACTCAAGCTGTTGTTGAAGTTCTGCCTTCTAGTGGCTCTTCATTATTTCTTATTTGGTATTAAATTTAAATAATTGATTTAAATGTAAATTCCAAATAAATACATCACACTTGATACCATATAGCTTATCTTGTTAAAGAAGGATTTGAAGATGTAAATGGAAGCTGTCAGGGTTTAAAATCATACAAATAACGACTCAACAGGTTAAAAATGGCATAGTCGCACTGCTGGAAAAAAAAAAGCCTACGCATGTTTTCACAGCGCCCAAGCCCAGTGAACAGAAATAAAAATACTAATATTATTTATTGAGGATATTTAATTTTTTTTTCACATTCATGTGTGAAAATTACACTCAATTACACAATTAAATTGAGACCCATTAAAAACTCCTTGTTGTTGCTTCAATTACCACTGTGTTCCACTTCTTCCAGCCCTTTTTTTTTAATTTGAAAGTTTTTGTTTGTGGTTTATTATCTTTGAGGTGGGGAAAATAAAGTGTCCAATGTTGTTGGTGAACGGCCTTGATGATCAGAACTGGGCGGCAGTGGAGTGTGCGGACGACGTGAGTACACACACTGTAGATTAATTAACTCTATATAAAACAAACACTTTACATTTATAAAAGGATGCTGATTCATGGACATGAATATGGTTCAGGTACCAGGACCGAATTTGATTTTAATATTTAATTGGTTGGGTCTCGTATACCCGACCAATTAAATATTAAAATCAAATTCAGTCCTGGTGCCCATTTTTCCATTTCGTATTTTGGAACTGAGCCTAATATTGAAATATGAAAAACAAGCATTTTTTTTGTTTTTTGTGTTATAATAAAAAACAAATAACAAAATAACCAGTTAATTTTTCATTATTTGATTTTTGATTGCCAATTGAAAATGGAGAGAATGAATGATACACCGATTATGAATTATAATTTTTTTCCTATTTTTTGATTGATTGATTGATTGATTTTATTTGACCATTCGTGATATTAAAATATTAAACAGCAACCTGTGCCATACGTTATATAAATAAATGAAAATAGTCAGGGATGACACAATAAAGCCCTAAGGCTTATTTCCATTGTGGTCCCTTAAGGGCAGACATATTGATTTGACCCTTAACCTCCAGATAGCCAAGATGATGCGTGCAGCAGGGAAGGAGCACCTGCTGACCAGACTTCATTACCCGGATGCTGGACACCTGATTGAGCCACCCTACTCACCTCACTTCAGAGCTTCTAAGTTTAAAAAAGTGACCACAAAGAGGATAGGTGAGTTCTGTTCCATCACACAGTGTCATAAAGTTTTTACTCTGTTATTTTTGGGTTACGGAGAACATTCAATGCCTGTGTTCTCTTTACCTTCAGAGGGCCAAAGGTTTACCTAAGTAAGGTTCATGTTGGAAACATTTCGACTCTAATAGCTGTTTTTACAGTTTGTTTATTAGTGGTCGACTGACTTGATGTGTTTTTCTTTTTTCCGGTATCAGCAGCAGCTCACCAGAGAATGGCAGATGTTGCACCGAGCCTTGTTGGCTCAGTGAAATGGGCTAATTGATCGGCGAACGCCTGCAAATATCGGCCCGATATATCGGTCGACCTCTATTGTTTATACAATAATCTTTGTATTTTTGGCGATCTTTTAAAGAACACATACTTTTCAAGTCGGTGGTGCTCAGAGGGTTAAATGATTGCGAAGAATACCCTGCTGGCAATGTACAGTTTTTTTGCCTTGTGTATTCATTAAAATCTTCTAGCTGTGTTAAATGTAGATTTTGAGACTCAGTGTGCAGCAGTATCTCTCTCTCTCATACATCATTGTGTGGTGTTTCAGTGATTCTGCTGTGGGGAGGACAGACCAAACCACACGCAGACGCTCAGGAAGACGCCTGGAACAAGATCTTGTCTTTTCTGCAGCAGCATCTGTACTCCAACACAACTCCCAAAGCCAGGATGTGAGAGATTACTGAAAGCACAGCAGAAGATGAAAACATGAAGTGCACCATGGTAGCAACCTGTCAATCATATGGGAGCCCCGCACTAAAGCATACCCTGCTGTATTGTCTATTTTACTCTAAATGGGACAATAATTTTAAAAAATGATCATTTTGTATTGAAGAAGACTTGAAACTAGCGATTGAGACCATAAAGAAGCTGCTGCCAATTCATGTTAGCATTAACTGGGATGTTAGTTTTGGCTAGCAAAAAAAAAAAATGTTCGTTACTTACCTCAGAAAAATAAACGGCAACTCCTTGGAGTGTCTGTCAGTCCAACCAAACGCTGAACAAGACATTTTTAATGAACAAAACTTGCATATAAACATTGAGTGAAACATCATTAACTGAAAATACAGTGTGAAAGGGTCAAAGTTGTGAGGCCAAACCGCGAAACCTCTTTTTTGTTATATCTCTATATATGTATATATATATATATTACTTTATTGACACGTTGCCGTGGATACACATTGTTCTGCTCCTCTCCTGATGACTGCTCGCCTTCCTAGCCACCTGTCAATCAAAGGTAGCCACGCCCCAAATCATACGATTCTTTATCTTAAATTTTCTTCTAAATGGGGCCATTATTTGAATGATTATCAAATTGTCTTGAAGATTTTTTATTAGCGGTTGAGACCATAGTGTTGTCCTAAAAAAAAATTCTGAGGTAATAAATCAAGTGAGAAGTTTTCTCATTTTGTATTCAAGTGAATGGACCCAAATGCTTCTGCAACCTTCGTCAGAGTGTGTTTGTGTTTGGGCCACCAAACTATCATGTTCATTGGTTCAGTGTGTTGACCATGTGCCTTCACTCTGATTATTTGAAATGCAGTTTTAATGAGCACGTTAGGTTGCTCATTTTGGTTAAATTCTTCATTATTTTGCGACCACAAAGCCATTAATTATTCAGATCAAGGTTCAGTGAAAGTTATATTTATGTAAGTTGTAGATGTCTGGAGAGCATGTCAGGAAATGTATTTTATTGTACATAGTATGTATTTTATATGATTATGTAAAAATGATTAATGATGAATTAAAGTGCTTCATTTTGTAAAATCATGGTTGATGCACTAATTAAATTAATCAACTTTCAAATTGTTTGAGTCTTACTTTTTTTATTCATGAAATCCTTTTTTTTTTCTTTTTCTAACATGTACTGCATTTTTTTAATATTTCAGTTAACCAGCTGTAGAAGCCTCAAGCAAATTACACAGTTTATAACTCTCCCAGGAGGTGATTTTCAGTGTAATGGCAAAAACAACCACATGTGAAATAAGACCAGACAGAGACACAAAGTGACCACAGAGAGAAACAGCATGACAAAAAAAAAGACTCAAAATCACTACAAAAAGTATACTGTAAAAAAAGTCAAAGTACAGTATGTCATCAAATTAAGACAATATAGGCCTACAAAAAAAGATAAGGGGGTAGTTTTTGATGAGTCATTGTTTTTCTGTGGGTGTGATTTCTGTTGTTTTTTTTTATTTTTTTTAAATCTCATGTTACGTTCCTGTTATTGTTCACATTCATGTATGTTGGTCTTTTTGTTGTACTGTTAAAAAGCAATAAAAAGTAAATTACAAAAAAAGACAAGGGGATAATTAACAAATTTACAGAAATGTGTAATTAAGCAGTCATATT